>NW_015387525.1:266249-271707 GCF_001527695.2 Protobothrops mucrosquamatus | reverse complement strand
CTCTCTCTCTCTCTCTCTCTCTCTTTCTCATTCTCTCTCTCTCTCTCCCTCTCTCCCCCCCCTCTCTCTGCCCACGCATGTGTGTATACACGCTCACACGTAACTTTGAGCCAGCGTTGACTCTGACAATTGCCTGGACTAGTCTCTGCAATATTTTTGGCAAGATTTTCAGAAGAGGTTTGCCATTGCCTTCTTTCTAGGGCTGGGAGAAATTGACTGGCCCAAGGTCATCCAGTTGGCTTTGTACTTAAAGTGCTAGTCAGTTTTGTTTTGTTTTTTTTAAAAAGGATATAGAAATGCAAATCAAGACCAAAAATATCATCACCATCAGCCATTCAGTCCTGTCTGTCTCTGGGTCACTCTCCATGACCCTGTGTCTCGCACGGCCTCCTTCAGATCTGCCATGGTCATCCTGGCAACATAAATATATACCTAATATATATCTAATACATACCAAAATATATACCTTCATGCAGTAGTGGAATTTAGCTGGTTCGCACCACTTCGGCAGAACCGGTAGCTGATTTTTTGTTGCCCAGACCCAGAATGGACTTCCAGAAGCGGCCTCCATGCAGAGAACTGGTTGTTCACATATTTGAATCCCACCACTGGCTTTCAACAAACCCGATTTAATGAGAAACAGAAAAACTGAAATGGCCATATTTGTGAGGAAAAGAAAAAAAAGAACCAGAGAGAAGCTGAAATGAACACATTCATACAAATAGCAGAAATCAAAATTGCCCATCGCAAACAGATCAAGACAGAATGCCTTTTGGGAGATCGCACAACGATCTTTATATATATATATATATATATATATATGACAAAGAGGGGAGGAGAGCCGGTGGCCTGGTGGTTAATACAACTGCCTAGCACAGTGGTTCTCAACCTGTGGGTCGGGACCCCATTTGGGGTTGATCGACCATTTAATGGGGGTCGCCAAGCAAGGCTGTCCACCATTTTTTTTGTCCGCCATTTTTTTTGTCCACCATTTTTTCCCCCTTTTCCGGTGGGTGCCTTACCTCCCTTGGGCTGGGCCAGCTGGTGGTCGGCCTGCTCCGTCTCTGCCGCTTGCCAGCTACGCCTCGGCCGGTGCAGGGGGCGGAACCACGCATGCGCGGCGCTCCCAGGCAGGGAAAGTCCTCGACTTATGACTGGTTGGGTAGTCCTCAACTTACGACTGGTTTAGTCCTCGACTTACGACCGGTTTAGTCCTCGACTTACGACCGGTTTAGTCCTCGACTTATGACTGGTTGGGGGTCACAGCATTAAAAAGGTTGAGAACCACTGGCCTAGCATGTAGGTTCCCTAGGTTCGAATCCCATAAAGGGTGTGGCTAGCTGATGAGGGCTAATGAGCCTGAAATAGCTATACTAGTCTCCCACTTAATTTTCTAACTCTTTGTCAGCAAAAAGAAATCTGAATATATATATATGCATATGCAGGTTGACCCGTGCTTTTGGAGCTGAACCAGCTAAATTTGAAACCGCCAGAAATGACAAAGAAAAATGAAGCACCCAGCTCCGCGGCCTGCATTAATTACTGGTATCCATGGTGATGGAAGAATTCTTGGAGCCTGGCTCCCAGACCGTCCACACGGAAAACATAAGGCCAGCGTGATAAAAGACCTATTGTGAGCATCAACTTCTTGTGCCCCAGTGAAAAAGAAACACGATGTTTCGGTCGCCACCCGGAGAGCCAACCTCTGATGGAATGAGGGCCGTACAGTTGTTTCCCGAGGGGAGACCATGGAAAGGCCTCGTGTTTGGACAATGGCATAATGCCCCGAACTTGTTTGCTTTTGAAAAAGCTCCCTGCAAAGGATTTCTGCATTTCTTAAATCCGTTTGGGGCAGGGGTTAGGATCATAAAAGGAGCAGGTGAAATGGGCGCTTTGATTCTTTTATTTGACAGTTTATTAAAAAGGAAGTCATCTGGGATATTTCTTTTTTCTTTTTAAAAAAAGGGGATATTTAGAGGGCATGCTGCTTTTGCAAAACGTTTAAAGTGGAATTTGTACTGGATGGGCAGGGCACCCTTCCAATCCAAAACAGAATAACCAGAAACAGTGGAAAATATACAGGTTGTCCTCTACAGTTTCTTTAGTGACCATTTGAAGTTACAAGAGCCTTGAAAAAAAGTGGCTTATAACCATTTTTCACACTTACGACCGTGGCAGCATCCCCAGGGTCACGTGATCCAAATTCAGACACTTGACAACTGACTCGTATTTTTGACGGTTGCAACGTCCCGGGGTCCTGGGGTCTCTTTTTGTTACCTTCCGGGAAGCAAAGTCAATGGGGAAGCCCAGATTCACTTAACAACCCTGTTACTAACTTAACAACCCGTGGTGAGAAAGGTTGCAGAATGGGGCAAAACTCACTTAAGAAATATCTCGCTGAGCAACCGAAATTTGCTAAGGGCTACTTGTAACACAGTGTTCATGTAATTGGCTAAGGTCTTCCTGTGCCAACTAAAGAGAAAAGGAGGGCTGGATTTTCTGAAAAGGGGTGATGGAGAAGATGGCACAATCTACTGGGTCTTGCTTTGCAGATTCAAGCAGCCAGGAGGCCCTGCCTTTTTGGCCAAAAGCTTGTATTAGGAAGCAGGAGCCCCTTTGGTTCAAATAACATCTTAAGCTGCAGAAGGTAAACTTGATTTCTCAAAAGAAACCCTGGTGACTGAGTTCACCCAACCTGGTAAGCCTGAATGGAGGAAATCCACTGAGTACCCAACAATATGACCACCTGTGACATCTTCCAAAAACTAATGTTACCTAGTTTTAATAAAGGAGAATATTTGTAGCTCAGAGTTGAAATGTGGGGTCCTTGGTGCTCTCTGAGCTGGGTGGTTTTCTTGTAGACGTTTCATTACCCAAACTGAGTAACATCAGTGCTAAAAGGGAGTGGGGTTTGCAGGGAGGAGGAGGAGGAGGAGGAGGAGGANCCGGCGGGCCCGACTCCGCTACTCCAGTTCCGCCCCACCGCGCCCTCTTCCCCCCCCCCGGCTTTCCTCTGCACGCATTCAACCCCCCCCCCCCGCAATATTTCAAGAGTCAATCTTAAGACCCAGCCCGGCCGGTATACACACACGTGTTATGCAAGCACTTGGGGATCGAAGATCCTTTGATCTCCCCCAGCCCCCAGCCAGCATTTGATGATCCGGGGCTGAGTCAAGCCTTGGGATTTGTACCAAGAGAAGAGAACATATTTGTAGCTCGGGGTTGAACTGGGTGATCTTTGGTGATCTCCGAGCTTGGCTGTTTGCTTTCAGACGATCAGATGATGTTACGGAGTTGGGTGTTGAAACCTCTGCAAGAAAACAGCCCAATTCAGAGAGCACCAGGGACTCCCCTTGGGATTTGTTCCTAGACTTCATCACCCCCACTTGTCCCACCCTGCTTTGCCCCCTACGTGCTCCAAACAAGTGTGTGTGTGTGTGGGGGGGGAATATCAGATGTCGCCTTATTCACACAACACAGAAAACCCACGAATTTAAGATAGATATTCTTGGAATGAAATTTGATCTGTGATGATTGAATCTATGCAGTTTTCTGGGCACTGCTGTGTTACAGAGCTGGCTTGTCCTGGTCTTCTTTTCTGGGATGAATCTGTACCTAATTTAGTTCACAGCTCTAGAATTCCCAGGTGATCCCCATCCAAACAAGAACTAGAATTGTGTCCTCTCCACTCCTGCTCTCCTGAGGTGGATCACAAGTTAGCCAATCACAGTTGGGTCCAGCAGACTGAGCTGAAGCCAACCCACATGGGAAGATTGTACCCTTCCAATCCAGGAGCTGGTCCAGTGACCTCTGCATAAGAGGGTAAACACAACTAACTCAACTTGTCAAGCCAGGCCCAAGATACTTTGCTCAGGGAGGCCAAGGGCAAGGTGGCACCATCTCTCTTCCAGCTCTGGAAGGTCACCTGAACATTCCTTCAAAGTTGAAAAGGGATTACAGAAGGCAAGAGCTGAAGAATTTGACCAAACTGTTGAAAGAGGCCCCTTTCCACCTTGGGATGGATGAGTAGTGGGAAGCAAATCCTTCCTTTTTTTCAACAACCCAGACAAAGTCGTCGTGGCCTGGGAAATGTCATAGAAACCGTTCTGTCTGTGGTACCCATGGAAGAAGGTCTTGGACTCAAGAATCTTCAGAGTCTGAAGAGGGTGACCTAGAATTCTGATTTCAGAATTTTTTTAGGGATACCTTTTTGGTGTGAGCTACGGGATTTTGGAAAACGGGATGAGTGCCACATTGATTTTTCAAACTGTTAATTTATTTGAATGTTATGCCTGGGATCTGAGCATGATTTTATTGTTCTAATATGATTTCGTTTGGTGGGGTCAGCTTCTTGGTTGTTGTTTTTTCCCCCTGTGGAGGAAGATCACAGTATTAGTATCACCTTATATTCTTATCTTTGGGTAACAGTTCAGTATCATCCCCCTTTAGAACCTAACTGAGATCAGTGCCTTTCTAAGGATCTTCATGTATTTGATTCTATGGGAACCTGGCTTGTTCTGCCTGGAGATGGAGCCTTCACTGAAGTTCTCCCCGTAGACTTCCAGCCAAAAAAAGGTCAAAGCAGGTCAGCAGCAAAGATGGACCCATCCTAAAGACCCCCCCGATCCATTCTCTGAGCTCACTTCTCTGTACCTTTGCAGAGGCTCATCACTGGAGACTGGACAGCCCTTCTAAACGCCCAGCTCTTCTTTCTCAGCTGATTATTTTTCTGAGATGAAGGAATAGATGTTAAATATCTGTTTTCTCCCGAGGTCCTGGAGCTCCCTCTGGTGTCAGATGAAGCATTTTCCAGTCCTTTTCCTGAATGTGTGTGTGCTAATGTGCAAGTCATTCAGCAGCTTTCCAATATATCACAATTGCCATTATATCACGGTCTACCCATCCACTCATCTGTACTTCCATCTGTCCGTCCGTCCATCCGTCCGTCCATCCATCCGTCCGTCCGTCCGTCCGTCCGTCCGTCCGTCCATCCATCCATCCATCCATCCACTGTAGTTCTGATTCTGCAGTTTATTATAAAACAGAACAAAAGTTCAACAATTTCCAGTATTTTGGTAAATGGTAATGTTGGAACTAGCCAGACCAGTGGCCCTAAGAATGGGTGAGTGGGTGCAGGAGTATTTTATTTCATTTAAATCACTGCCAGTTTAATCTAGATTATTTTGCATTTTTTAAAAAATAACACTAATTGAAACATAGTTAATGTTCAAAATACATTGAACTTTCAATATCCTCTCTCTCTCTCTCTCTCTCTCTCTCTCTTTCTCATTCTCTCTCTCTCTCTCCCTCTCTCCCCCCCCTCTCTCTGCCCACGCATGTGTGTATACACGCTCACACGTAACTTTGAGCCAGCGTTGACTCTGACAATTGCCTGGACTAGTCTCTGCAATATTTTTGGCAAGATTTTCAGAAGAGGTTTGCCATTGCCTTCTTTCTA
>NW_015387525.1:261938-263222 GCF_001527695.2 Protobothrops mucrosquamatus | reverse complement strand
CCTGTGACATCTTCCAAAAACTAATGTTACCTAGTTTTAATAAAGGAGAATATTTGTAGCTCAGAGTTGAAATGTGGGGTCCTTGGTGCTCTCTGAGCTGGGTGGTTTTCTTGTAGACGTTTCATTACCCAAACTGAGTAACATCAGTGCTAAAAGGGAGTGGGGTTTGCAGGGAGGAGGAGGAGGAGGAGGAGGAGGAGGAGGACTGTGAGGGTCCTTGGTGCTCTCTGAGCTTGGTTGTTTTCTTGCAGATGTTTCATTACCCAACTAGGTAACATCATCAGAGCTAAAAGGGAGTGGGGTTTGCGGGGAGGAGGAGGAGGAGGAGGAGGAGGATAACAACGACGACTGTGGGGTCCTTGGTGCTCTCTGAGCTGGGTTGTTTTCTTGCAGATGATTCATTACCCAACTAGGTAACATCATCAGAGCTAGAAGGGAGTGAGGTTTGCTTCTAGCACTGATGATGTTGCCAAGTTGGGTAGTAAAATGTCTGCCCGCTCAGAGTGATACATAACTCCTCGGAAATCTCTTGGGCCCTCTTTCCCGGTGAAAGCCATTTACTGTACGAGATGGAAGGATTGTTCAAGGGCAGCCTTGCCTCGTGACTTGCCTTTCAAAACCTGCTTGGCACAGCTGGTTTGAGCCTTGTGTCATCTTCTTCTGAGGTGTCAGAACTTTATTTCTTGCCTTGCACTTCCACATCATCCTCACTTTCCCCTTCCTAATTCATATGTTTTGCTGAGTGTGTTGTGCTTATCCTGATGGCCAAAGCATTGCCTCTATTGAGAATTCAATGAATTCTGAAAGGGGGGGGGGAGAGAGAGAGAGAGAGAGAGAGAGAGAGAGAGAGAGAGAGAGAGAGAGAGAGAGAGAGAGAGAGAGAGAGAGAGAGAGAGAGAGAGAGAGAGAGAGAGGCTTCCCAGCAATCCTTTACAATGGCTTGGAAAATATGGCCCAAATGAATCCTTTTAAGATGATGCTACCAAAAGACAGAGAGTTTTAGATCTACGGCTACGATCTATGATTTGTTAAAATTCCCTTCCAAATTCCCCCCCCTGCTCATTTGTACTTCTGAATTATCCATGTGGGAATCAAACAAACCCATTTTATTCTCTGTGTTACTTTCCTAGAGGTCTGGCCACTAAGGGGCACCATTGCATTACATTTCTGTGCACTGATTTTTCCATACTTTTTCATTACTTTGTGGAGGAGAAAAACAGTTCTGTAGGACATAAAGGGCCTGGAAATCCCCCTTTCCTGATCCCCCTTAAGGGAAAGCCAAAC
>NW_015387525.1:182825-259879 GCF_001527695.2 Protobothrops mucrosquamatus | reverse complement strand
GGGGCGGGGAGGGGAAGGGAGCCTTTTCCCACGTGCGTCGACCCGGGGAAAACTCATAATTGGATGAAAAGGCAGATCCGTCTAGTGGGTAACGGTGGGCAAAGCCCCCTTGGGAGCGATTGTCCCTCCTTCTCTTTTGTGCCATTGATCAAACCCCCCTTGAAATACCTTATTGCGTCTGTTTTTTGGGGGGAGGCAGGGGGTCGTTGTGGTGCCCCCTCAGTTGGAGCTCATTAAGCGCGGAGGGGGGGGCGTCCTTGGGGGAAGAACAAGTCTAGGTTTTTTTTTTTTTTTTTTTAAACTTTGATCTGAAGAAGCCTGAGAAGAAAAGGTCGGAAATTGCCACAGACCGCAGGAGAGGTTTGATTAGCTGGTCCCAATTGATAAAATTTTCTGCTTGGGTTGGAAAGAATTGGCCCTTCGGAAGCGCGTGGAACACAACAGAGAGAATAGCAATAGCCAGTTTCTTGCCGTTGTTGTGTTGGCAGGTTGCCATTGCGGTTCTACACAGCCTGGCTCGCTCAGCCCAAATGAACCTTGAACCCTGACAAGTGAGGCTGGAGAAGGAAGGGAAGAGACGGGAACCAAGAAATGAAAAAAAAAGGAGAAAACACACAGCTGGAAATTCAACTTGGTTGGTGGTTTTTTGTTTTTGTTTTCTTTCTTTAATACAGTCCCCCTTTTCAGCCGAGCTTAACCTTTGGCTACAAGTAGTGCTCGGACTTACGACCACAATTGAGCCTGGAATTTATGTTGCTAAGTGAGAAATGCGTTAAGGGAATTTTGCCCCATTTTATGACTTGCCTGGCCACCTTGGTTAAGCGAATCCCTGTGCGGTTGTTAAGCGAATAACATGGTTGTTAATTTGAATCTGGCTTCCCCCTTGACTCTGATTGTTGGAAGGTCGCAAAAAGGGATCATGTGACCCTGGGACACTGCAACCGTCATAAATATGAGTCAGTTGTCAAGTATCCAACCATGGGGATGCTGCAGTGGCCATACGTGTGAAAAATGGTCATAAGCCACTTTTTTTCAGTGTGCCGCTGTAACTTTGCTTGGTCATTAAACAAGCTGTTTTAAGTTGAGGTCTTGATCTGATGGGAGGATCAAGCAGAAGAAACAGCTGTAGCCACCAGGGAGATGGAGAAGGACAAAGCTCGCCAGCTCAGGACTCAGAGTAAGATAAACGATGCAGGAGGGCCGAAGCTAGCAATTGAAGGACGAGAAGGTCCAACCGGTACAGAGACACTCTAAGGTTTCTGTCTTTTTGGACTGAAGCTTTGGTCGGGGATATGATGAACGTGGCTGACGAACTAGCACAGGGCTCTCCAGATTTGGCAAGTTTTAAGACTTGCGGACGTCAGCTCCCAGAATTCCCCAGCCAGTTGAAGTCCACACGTCTTAACATTGCCAGGTTTGGAGACCCCTGAACTAGAAGAACTGATTAGAAAGGTAGGGTGGATGGATTCCAGGAGATGACTGGAGTTCATGAGTACTCAGCAGAAGCCAGAGGGTGCCAAAAACAATGCAGGGGTCATCATCCCTCCCCCCTCCCCACATGACCATTTCAAAGGAATGTCCTTGAAAAAGGTGGAATTAATACTAAAGTCAGGTTAAGTTGATGAGCATTTGTTCATTGACTCACACAACTTATTGTCTTCAGTTTTGGTAGGCTAAGATGATCCAATTCTCTGCTTCCTGCACATCTCCTTCACATCTCCAGAAAACACTGTGATCTCTCTTAAATCCTAGCCCTCTTTCATGGCTGCCATAGCCTCACATAGCTTCCATTAATCTCTCTCCCCTTGTGTCCTTAAATTTGAGGTATGGTCCAAATCTATCAAAACTTGCTCATCTGTAGGAGATGATCAGGCAGAGACCTAAGTCCAGCCCACCTTAATTCCCTTTCTGTTCTTAACATCTGCTAACTTCCCTTGACCGTTAGTAGCTCAGATTCTTGTAGAGAGCTTAAGCTTAAAATAAATCTTTAGACACACATTTGAACTGCAGGGATCTCCTGATTTCCCTGGTTCTTGAGTTCATCTTTGAGCAGTAGGAAGATAGTTCTCCAACACTGGCATGCATTCTGAACCTACGTTTTTGGAAAAGTATGGTGTTTTTGGAGGCCTTAACACTTCTGCTATCTTTCTTGGTGCTGTCTGGCAAATAGAATAGAATAGAACAGTGATGGAGAACCTTTTAGAGACCAAGTGCCCAAACTGCAACCCAAAACCCACTTATTTATCGCCGGGTGCCAGGTGGGACGTGGCCCACTGGGTGGGCGTGGCTGTGGTGGTCATGGCAGACTGGGTGGGTGTGGCCAAAGTGGGCATGGTCACCTTGATGTTGCTCGTGGAGAGGGACGCCTGTGGGCAGGGTTGTGAGAGGGTTGGAGGAGATCCAGGTGGGGCGGTGGGCAGGAGGCTCATCCTGCGGAGTGAGTCGAGGCAAGGCAGGGTGAGGGTACCATTGTCACGGGGCAAGGTGAGGCAGGGCCCGGGGCAGCTGCTGCCTGACACCATCAGACCCTGCACAAAGAAGCCAGCGAGCGCATGGGGGCCGATGGTGTCTGTCAGCAGCCACAGCCTGCCGGCTCCTCGACCAGCGCACTCTGGGGCTCCACAGCCCACCACCAGCAGTTCAGAGAAGCCACCTGTGAGCTGTATAGCTGGCCAACAGCTGAGGAGGCGATGCAGTGGGTCGTGCCCGGGAAAAGGAGAGCATGCGAGGCCAGTAGGGACGGGACCGGGGGGGGGGAGGGAAATCAGCCATGCTGGGATGCATCCGGCCACGTGGGACCTCAGGCGGCTGGTTGAAGAGGGACAGTTGCCATCTCCGGGGCATGGCACGGGTGCCCACAAAGAGGGCTCTGAGTGCCGCCTCTGGCATGCGTGCCGTAGGTTCACCACCACTGGAATTGAATATCTTTATTGTCATTGTGTTTCTCACAATGAAATTAAGTGCTGTCCACAGTACACACGAATAAGAATCACAAGTATAAATTATATGCACAAATCCTTCACATTCTATTCAAATGAGGTTGATTGACCTGCCATTAGAGAGAGAGAGAAAGAGAGAGAGAGAAGTTGTGTTACCTCTGGTGCCCTGGACTTTTTGTGTTATAGCGCTCTCTCTCTCTCTCTCTCTCTCTCTCTCTCTCTCTCTCTCTCTCTCTCTCTCTCTCTCTCTCTCTCTCTCTCTGTGTGTGTGTGTGTGAGTATCTATGTTTCTACATGCACATTAATTGCTAGGAGAATGTTTGCAACAAGCTGGATGGAACCACCTGTACACAAGTAACGTTCACACCATTTTTCCGCAGCTCCTTCAGACTCTCCTTTCACCAAGTCTGCGGGTGTTTGTGTGTCTACGATGTGAATTGCTAAGACCATCCTTGAAAACGCTCTCGTAGGACAGCGTAACACCTCACTTTTTCACTAAAGGACACTATCCCTCCCTAAAACGTCCTCCTTCACACACCGTGTCCCGGTCTAGTTTCCACGATTAGTCAAAACACATATAAGTATAACGTCCTTCAAGGGACCTAACACAAAACTGTCTAATTTGACATGGTGGAGGAGACCTTGTCCCAGCGCAGGTTGGGAGAGGGAGAAAGCTTTGAAAACGAGTGAACGTGCAGATAGCACATTTCAGATTAGAGCCCTTGCTCAGATTCGGTATTTATTTCCTAAAAGAACAAGGGAAATGGGCTATTTTGGCAGCTTGAATGGACTGAACATATTTTGTGTTGTTTCTTTCATTGTCTGTACCACTTTCCTGGGTTAGGGCGGCTTGGTGGGGTTGAGTTCAGTTGGGGTTAAAGAGGGAGAAAATTGTAAAAGAGAAGCATATTAAATTACTGAAAATGGAAACATTCTCTATATATCTCTATCTCTACCTCTACCTTTGCTTTTGTCTCTGTCTCTGTCTGTCTGTCTGTCTGTCTACCTACCTACCTATCTATCTATCTATCTATCCATCCATCCCTCCATCCAGATAGATATCTGTCTGTCTGTCTGTCTGTCTGTCTGCCTGCCTGCCTGTCTGTCTCTCTCTTTCCATCCATCCATCCATCCATCCATCCATCCATCCATCCATCCATCCATCCATCCATCCATCCATCCATCCATCCATCCATCCATCTATCTATCTATCTATCTATCTATCTATCTATCTATCTATCTATCTATCTATCTATCTATCTATCTTTACTTTTCAAGGTTTGGAAGCCCTCCTTAATTAGAAGCACCTGCCTTTTCCCTGGCAATTATAGAATATTTCTTCAAAATTTTATTTTTCCTAGCTGTGCACAGTATACATCGTTTGCAAACGGAAGGACTTGCCCCATAACATAATTGTGTCAAAATTTCACGAATCCTGGCAAACTTTCAGAAACATTTCTGAAAAAGATGCTTGAACACATGTCCCCCAAATCGTTTTTGTGCCCTATTTGCATCATTTCCCCCCCAAAATAAAAATGGACTCAAACAAATTCGGGCCTATGTTTGTGAAGTTGAGCCACCAATGTAGTTGTAAAGAGCGAAGGGAGAATTGCAGCTTCCTGGAATTGTGAATGTGAACCAGTGGGGGGCAGGAAATGCTAACCATTAGAATAAATAAATAAGTGAATAAATAAATAAATAAAAGACGGTGTTATTTTGTCACAGATCCACCAGGAGGATATCTAAGCCTGCTTTCATTCAGAAGAGTGCCTGAAAAGGTTGGATTTGAATTTTGTCTCGCCTCGTGGGGGGAAAAAAAGGTTAGAAAATGTATTTTTATTTGAATTTGCTTTTTTTTAAAAAAAAAATATTTTGAGTTCCAGGTTTTCATCTCAGTTCCTTCAGATTAATTTAGGCAAGATATGTAAATTCAGACAGCTTGAAAAACCTTTCCTTTTCAGCCTAGCTAGAAAGGAGAATGAGATTTTTGTAAAAAGAAAAGAAAAAAAAACCCCAGAGGAAAACAAAATACATATTTCCATCCATATTATTCCCCCGTGCCATCACTCTGCTAAACACCTAATTCCCACAGGGCTGAACTGTTGTTATCCTTCTCATCTTTCCTATTACCTCTCCTATTGGTATCTTATGATTTATCACTTTGTTGTTTATATCTTATGATTTATGATTGTATCTTATGATTTATCACTTTGTTGTTTGTATGTACACTGAGAACTTATGCAGTGGAGACAAATTCCTTTTGTGTCCAATCACACTTGGCCAATAAAGAGCTATTCTATTCTATTCTATTCTATTCTATTCTATTCTATTCTATTCTATTCTATTCTATCCTATCTCTTATCCTATCCTATCCTATCCTATCCTATCCTATCCTATCCTATCCTATCCTATCCTATCCTATCCTATCCTATCCTTGCTTCAACTCATCTCTAAGTATCAATTTCCTACATAGTACTCCTGTAATAATTCATCTCTAAATGGAGAAATGTTACCCCTGGTGGTTATCATACTTACTTTAACTCATAGCCTAACCTACCTTATAAGGATGTTGTGAAAATAAAGCCACTTCATTCACAGAGCAGCACCCTTGGATATAACCCTGTCCCTTGACATTGATTCCCAACGGATACAAAAAGCTGCTTGGGTGTAGCTTTTCTGCTTCTTTTCTTTCTGATCATCCTGAACAGATTGGGCAACCATTTGTCTGAAATGGTAGAGGGGTTGGACTAGAAGACCTCCAAGGCCCCTTCCAAATTTGTTCTGTTTTGTTCTGAATTTTTGCTGCTGAATTTGGTTACTCTAAGCCAGCATTTCTCAACCTTGGTCACTTTAAGGCAGGTGGACTTCACGGCTGGCTGGGGAATTCTGGGAGTTGAAGTCCACCTGTCTTAAAGTGTCCGAGGTTGAGAAATACTGGTCTAAAGGTATCCAGTGAATCCTCTTGAATCAGTCACTATGCATAAATGAATCATCTGTTCACACTCTCACACAATCAGCAATGCTGTGTGCGTCCGCACTTTGTCCATTGTGCGTCCTTGTGATTTTAGTATTCCTAAACACGTCCCTTGTTCTCTCGCTTATGCTCAACCAAGTAATGCCGCAGTTTTTGCTCCATCAGCGTTTTTCTCGGAGAGCTGGCGGCGGGGGTGGGGGGTGGGTGTTGTTCTGTATTCTGGCTGCCACCCTTTCCCAGGTTGTTCCCATTGGGGCTGGGAACAGCTGACCGTGTCTGCTGAAAGCTGATTGGCTTGGAGAAGCCCTGTCTGGAAGATTAGGCTGGGTGGAGATTTGAAAGATGAGAGAGAACTGAGGATTTGAGCCAACCCATCCCTGCTTGGCATAAAACTGATCTGACCTTTTGGCTGCAGCTAACAAAGGAAAACAAAATCGCCCAGAGGATGTCTTACAGAATAACAGAGTTGGAAGAGACCTTGGAGGTCTTCTAGTCCAACCCCCTCCTCAAGCAGGAGACCCTATACCATTCCAGACAAGTGGCTGTCCAGTCTCTTCTTAAAAGCCTCCAGTATTGGAGCACCCACAACTTCTAGAGGCAAGTCGTTCCACTGGCTAATTCTTCTCACTCTCGGGAAATTTCTCCTTAGTTCTAGGTCCGTGGTGGCGAACCTATGGCACACGTGCCAGAGGTGGCATGCAGAGCCCTCTCTGTGGGCATGCGCGCCATCGCCCCAGGCCTAGGCCTTCAGCTGGGTTTTATAAAACCTTTTTGCTTTAGGCTTCCGCCGCCGTGTGCAAAAAAAAAAAGGTTCAATCAATCAATCAATCTCAACTTCTCGTGGGAAAAAAAAGATCTCGCAAAGTTGGAATTGATTAAACTTCTTAATCCCACCCAGTCTGCCATTACCACCGCAGCCACACCCACCCAATTGGCCATGCCCACCCAATTGGCCACGCCATCCCGGCACCCGACAATACATGTGGGTTTTGGGTTGCAGTTTCGGCACTCGGTCTCTAAAAGGTCCGCCATCACTGTTCTAGGTTGCTTCTCTCCTTGATTCGTTGCCACCCGTTCCTTCTTGTCCTGCCTTCTGTTGCTTTGGAGAATAGGTTGACCAAATCAGGGATTATGGACTCCTGCAGGAAGGTCAAAGAGAGTCCTTCACATTCTCCCCACCATCTTCAGCTGTTTTCACCCCTGTTTTACTTCTAACTTATGAAATTCAACCACCATGGATGATGCTCTCTGTGCTTGGTTATTTTCTTGCAGACATTTCATGATCCAACTAGGTAACCCCATCAGTGCTAGAAGGAGTGGGACAGACAAAGGGAGTAGTTTGCCACTCCCTTTCAAGCACTAAGGATGTTACCTAATTTGGTAATGAAACATCTGTGAGAAAACCACGGAGCTCAGAGAGCATCAAGGACCCCACAGTTCAACCCTGAACCAACCCTGAATAACAAATGCAATGATGTGTACACACATATTAATACTGTGCAATTAATACTGTGCAATGATGTGTACACACATATTAATACTTTAGGTACATTGTAAAATGCTCCAAGGAGGATGCCAAACTTTCCAGAGACATCCACCTCCTCTACCAGCAACCTCCATCTTCTGCATCTGATAAAAATTCCAAAGGAAGGAAGGAAGGAAGGAAGGAAAGAAGGAAGGAAGGAAGGAAGGAATAAGGAAGGAAGGAAGAAAGGAAGGAAGAAGGAACATTAGTTGTGGCAATGTCATTGATGCTTCTTCTTTCCCTCCCCTGAATGCAAAATCAATTTTCTATGGATATCACAAATGAAGGACCTGTCTTTCTTTCTGGGTCTTTTTTCCCTTTCAGCCCAAAGAAAAGGCAGAGAGATTGATCTAGAGTACAATGGAGGATCTTTCCTCCTCTCCCTAACCTAGAAAAGGGTCTCTTAGAGGACTTAAAAAGAGAAAGTGTGTGTGTGTGTGTGTGGGGGGGGGGAATCTGAATGATGGGAAGGAATGAAATCGGTGACCTTGGACAACTATCTCCCTGGCACTGACACAGATTCAAGTTCAGCTGGTGGGCTTCGGAGAAGGCCGGGATCCCTGCCTGAACTGAATCTTGGAATGAATAACATCAGGCTTAATTCTGGACTGATGACACCTCTTCATCTTCCTGTTTTTCATTTTTCTCTCTCCTTGTTTTTTTGCCATCACCCATCTGGTTCTCCCACCTCAGTAGTTTCCTCCTCCTCCTCCTCCTCCTCCTCCTCCTCCCCCTCCTCCTCTCTTTCACATACTTTAGCTCCTTTCTTTCATCTCCGGAATGACCTAAAATGACCTTTTGCTGAGCTTTAGACGTGACTCAACTGATAATAGTGAATACTTTGGGGCCCCTAAGTGTTGGGAAGTCTGAGCACGTAATGGAAGGGGGGGGCGAGTGTGTGAGTGAGACAGAGGACAAGAGATGAAGCCTTTGTGAGCATATTTGTACGTATGTGAGCTTTCTAAAGTTTATAGATATACAGGGAGAGACAAAGAGACGAAGCAAGCGCGCAGCGGATCGCAAACAGTTGGACGTTTTGTGCAAGTGAGCACCACGCAATACTTTTATTCCATTTGTATGAAAGGTTGTTCTTAGAAAACCCAGTTTTGGGGAAACAAAAAGAAATTTATGGCCAACAAAAGAGTGGTGGGTGATGGGTGGGAAGATACATAGGATGTTTCTCCTCAACTAAGCATTTTTCATGGCACAATCAGCTGTATTTTTTTTTTTTAAAAAAAGAATGAATTTAAAGAAATCTGCCCATCATCAAAATCTCAATAGATATGCCCCATCATCATCATCATCATTATTATTATTACAGTGATTGTATTAGTTTATTTATTTATTATCTCTAGATTCTGCCTTTTCTCTGAGGAGTGCAAAGTGATCTGGGTATAGCATCCCCATGTTTATGTTCACAACAACCTTGTGAGGTTTAGCAGGAAATAAAGCTGAAGCAAGGCTACAGCCTGTTTCTTTCTGCTTCTTTAATTTCCTGCTCTAGTAATTCCTTTGACTCAAGGAGGCTTTGAGCTGAGAGTCCCAACAATGCAAATTGCCCCTTTCCATTAAAGAAAAGGTACCGAAAAGGGTACCTATGAGAATCAGGTAGGGCAAGATGATAAAATTAACTAACTAACTAACTAACTAACTAACTAACTAACTAACTAACTAACTAACTAACTAACTAACTAACTAACTAACTAACATGAGATAAACAATCTAGCTTTGAAGTGGGATTAAATGTGGTATAATAAATACAGTTTGCCAAGATTAAGTGACCTAGTTTGCCTTCGAGATACCTTGTAGAATCTACTGGTGTCAATTCTGATTCTTGATTCAGTCTCTCAAAATATTCAAGGTGGTCCTTTATTAGCAAACACTGACGCCGACACTTTCCAAATTGTTTTACCTGTCTCCTTATTTTTGGAATGATTTCAGATGTTACGGATTCTTTGTTATGCATTGTCCACAGTAAAGGACTCCTCCAGCCTCCCATAATTTTGCTTCTTTCCTGCATTTGCAATGCACAGCAGACACAATACCTGCATTCATGCAATGTCATATCAAGTCAACACAGAACATCGCACCCCTGAAGAAAGGTTCAGGGTCCCCCTGTTATTAATTGCCTGGAGGTACCTTTCTGGAGGTACCTTCCCAAGGTGAAAGATAAGATTATGTTATTGCTTTAAACTTCGAAGTAGAATGAAGATTGTACAGAGTATTGTATATTCCCAATTTTACTGAACCGATAACTGCCTATAGTTCCTAGTAAATGCTAGCTAGTGACCAGTGAGTTTATCTAAATCAGGGGTAGTCAACCTTGGCTCTTTTATGACTCGTGGACTTCAACTCCCAGAATTCCTGAGCCAGCACAGCTGGCTCAGGAATTCTGGGAGTTGAAGTCCACGAGTCATAAAAGAGCCAAGGTTGACTACCCCTGATCTAAATGTTGTCACATCTTTGCAAAGTTCACAAATCCAAAAAAAGCTTGTAGGCTAGGACTGAAAACTCCCTCCCTCTTGAGCAGGGATCTCCAAACTTGGTAACTTTAAGATGTGGCTGGCTGAGGAATTCTGTGAGTTGAAGTCCACACGTCTTCAAGTTGCCAAGTTTGGAGACCCCTGCTCTTGACAATCTGTTTTTCAATTCCACAAAGGCAAAACGAACAAGGTCTTTCCTTTCTAAGCAATCAAGCACTCTACAGTCAGGTTGTTGAGATGCTTTAAAATCTGGTTGCTCCCATATAGTGGTAGAGAAGGAAGGCAACCTACAGTTTTGAAAACTCTAGGTCTTTCGGAATCAATTGTCTTTCCAGAATGTGGCTATTTTGTAAGCCTCGTCAGCTACATTGTCCAATAGTCAATTGTAAAAAATACAAATTCATCTGCCTTCATTCTGTGATGACTAAATTTCATTCCTGTCTCCTTTCTTGAGCATCTTCTTTACAAATGCATTTATTGGTGGAGACTTGTGAAGAGAATGCTGGATGGACTTCACTGGTGGCACTGCAAAGTCCAGTAAGAACTGGGCACCCAACCTTGCTCCCAGGATCCTTTGTGGTAGAAACCCTTCAGATCAGGGTGTTCCTTCCCAATGCTGGCTGGGGAATTCTGGAAGTTCAAGTCCACAAGTCTTAAAGTTGCCAAAGTTGGATGCCTCTACTTTAGACCATTTGTTGTCTTTGTTCTCCAGTTTGTCTCTTTGCATGAAAGAAGAGGCATCAGAAGGTGGTCCACATAGGACCGACCTAGATGACAGCAATAGGAAAGAACTTATCCAGAAATGCTGGAACAGTCAAAATAACTGCCTTTCTTCCTAAAATGGAAAATTCTGGGAGTTGAAGTCCACAAGTCTTAATGTTGCCAAGGTAGGACACCCCTGGTTTAAACTATGGTTGGATACCCACTCCCAGCCAAGACCAAAGCCAACATGATGCCTTAAGGTAGGAACCCAGTCTGTAACTTTAAATTATCAAGTTGCCTTCCAGCTAGCTATCTCAATGCAAGATCCACAAGGCATTTATTTTATATACGTTTTGTACCTCTTAGTGGATTTTTCACTGGCAACATGATCTGAACTCTAATCAAGGTTTGTAGGGTTGAACAACCTGGAATTGACTCCAGTAATGCTCAGGCAGTTCAACAAAGTCAGGACAGAAGGACAGAGCCTGTTATAACAACATTCATCAAGCCATGGATTGTCCCAACCAATGAAGGGAAATTGACTCTTAACATCCACTGCAATAATTCATGCAAGTAATTGCCATGAACTTTACTTTGCAGCTTACCTTCGCCCAGACAGGTTCCCGGGTGTCTTGTCTCACCTCTTTGGGCACAAAAAAGCGAGGCCAAGCACACCTCATTCCTTCAACTCTTGCAGTAATATTTATTGAGACAATAAAAGCAGAGCTTCTCAATGGGTTGGCTTGCTTCCATGTGTTTTCTTGGCCCCTGTCTTTCCACCCCCCCTTTCCCCTTCCCAGTCTGGAATGGCCTTAGCCTTATTTATATTTGACAGAAAAGCCTTCATATTTGGCAAATTCTTCTTAAGGCTTATGCAAGCCATTCCTTGGAGCTGAGTAATCCTCAGATTTAGGTCCTCCTGGGGAAAACAAATGTTGCAAATAAGAGCAAACTTGGCCGGGTGGGGAGACAAGGGGAAAGGCAATATATTATATTCATATATATATACATATGGGATTTAGCCCACCCAAACATCCCTTTTAATGAACTGATTTGCAGGTTGCAACTGACCTGCTTCCCCTGACCTATGAGAGCTGGTTTGGTGGAGGTGGAGGTACCTGTCTCCTGGATCTGAGCTCTCTCCTGGATTCAGCTGCATTCTCAGCTGTGGAAGGAGCAGGAGAGCAGTGGGTTTTCCTCAGCATGACTGCTGGAGGGAAGGGAAATGCTGTTCATTGAATGAGGCGGATCGGCAGAGTTCAGATCTCTGCTTGGCCCCTGCGCCAGCCTCTTCCCTGCTGTCTGTCAAGACGGGGTCTGAGCTCGCTCCAGGATCCTGGATTTACTTTGCAAAGTTGGAAGGACCGTCTGAATGGGGTGTTTTCTTTTTTTGCAGTGCCAGAAAGAGGCTGGAAGCTCTGTCTAAACTCTTCGTAGAGGCAGATTTTTTTTTGCCGATGAACGAGCAAGACCGAAAGTGGAGTGGAAGGGAATGGAAACTGCCCAGGTCAGTATTAAATTCTCCTTCAATGGTGACTGAAAGTTTTTAAAAGGGATCATGATTCAGCCTTAAGATTTTTATTAATCCTTTCGAGGGGGAAAGGCTGTCCTGTTTTTCTTTTCTTACTTGATCAGAGAGGGCTTTGTGTTCTGGGCAGTTGTTTACGATGCAGGTTACCATACTGTAGGAAGGACACGTGATAGAAAAATGTTTCACTGACTTTCTTCAAACAACTGCAGATGAAAGAAGGAAAGAAAAATAGAAAGAGAGAAAGAGAGAGAGGGGGGAAGGAGGGAGGAGGGAGGGAGCTTAGAAGATTTATTTCAGTTGGTCGAGAAAAATTGTTCAGAAATGGATCTATTGATTCCCTCCTGGCACTCTGCATTTAACGTTCCTTCTTTAGCCTTGATTGATCTAGTAAAGTTCTGGAAAGTTGCTGAGAAACTTAATCTAAGTTGTGCCTGATGTGAATGCAGATGTTTGGGAGACTGGAGCTGAACTGCTATTCCTTTCTTATCGCATATTGTCTTGCTAAGCAGAAAGTCAGAGCTAGTAATTCTTTCTCCCTATTAAAATGTTCATTGAATAGCGCCAGGGTCGTTTCAATCTGTATTCTAAGTCATGTTGTGAATTTCAAAGAGGCTGCAGTCCTGGGGGCGAGGGGGTGTGGGAAAGATTACTTCTGGGCAAATTAAGTCGCCTGAAAGAGACCCGTTAGGAGTAGAAGGCTAAACTTGATTTGTGGTCAAAGACCAGCTGCCAGTTACACATTACACATAATCAGGCAGACAATCGAAAGGAAGTGAAGAGAGAATAACATTCTCAAAGCGTTAAACCACACGAAATAATCTTAGGATAACTTCAAAATGAGAAAGAGAGAGGAGAAATAAAAACAACCCCATCATAATAATCTCAAGCAGTAAGAGCTACAGAAGAAAACTGGGCAATCCTTGAGATTTCTGAAGACTAGCTAGTAAATGTCTATGGAGATTCTCAGTCATCCAGGTCCCGGTTGTCCCAAAGGTGCTTTTTCAAGAAGCAACTAGACTTTCTTTGAAGACGTTTCGCTTCTCATCCAAGAAGCTTCTTCAGCAGAAGAAAAGCAAGAAAGTCCAGTTGCCTCTTGAAAAAGCATCTTTGGGACCAGTTGGTAAGAGGACTGTGCTCTCCTTATCTGGCCTACCAAGGGAGTGAGTGGGGTGAAACAGGCACCTTTGAAGCTACGTAGAAAATGTAGTAACGGTCTCAAGCTCAAATGGACACAAAGGTTTTTGCATTGGGAGTGTTTTTGTGTCTCCCTCGGAGGGCAGAACACGAAATCTCTCTTCCTCCTGAAAGGGTCTCCAGTGAAACAAGCACAAGGTCATAATCCAATAATTGGTTGGTTGAAAGATCTTCCAGAGAGGCCACCACCAAAACAGGTAGAGAAGAGGAGTCTACTTAGATATTTTTGTTGACCTGTGTCCAATACTTGTTGCCCTAGCTTCATTTTAACTCTCTCAAAGCCAAGTGAGATCAAATACTGAAAGTCCAAATCGTTATCACTTCTGTTTGATACTTTTCTTCCTTGGCTAGGTTGAGGGCTTTCTATGATTCTCTGGCAGCTGTGTGGGGTTTTTTTTTGGTATTGTATATATTTTTGTTCTTCATATGGTGAGCCGCCTAGAGACATATCCTTGAGATGGGTGGACATATATAGATGGAATAAATAAATAATAAATAAATAAAAATAAACAAGAGGACACAAATGCTATCAAAAAGAATTTAGGAGGCATAGTTGTCCTATAACAGGGTGTCGATCTCTTTAGCAAAGTGTTTCTCAACCTCACCGACTTTAAGATGAGTGGACTTTTCAGTTCTCAGAATCTCCTAGCTAGCAGTTTGTTATTGTAAGTTAATGATAATGATAATGTTAATGATAATGATATTGATAATGATAATAATAAAGTTGGAAGGGACTTTGGAGGTCTTCTAGTCCAATCCCCTGCTCAGGCAGGAAACCCTATACCATTTCGGACAAATGGCTGTCCAGTCTCTTCTTAAAAACTTCCAGTGTTGGCGCTTTCACAGCTTCTTGAGGCAAGATGTTCCACTGATTAATTGTTCTAACTGTCAGGAAGTTTCTCCTTAGTTCTAGGTTGCTTATCTCCTTGGTTAGTTTCCATCCGTTGCTTCTTGTCCTGCCTTGTGACGGCCAGTAAACCAGATGGCTTTAACAGGGGTTGGATAAATTCATGGAGAACGTGTCTAACAAACGTCTTAGTCTCTCGAGGTTGGAGGAAGCCCCCAAATACAGCTATAGCAAAACAACAGGAGAGGGAGAATGTCTCCACCTTCTGCTTCCAGAGTGGCCTTTCATTGGCTATCATGAGAAAATGCTGGAGCAGAGTAACCTTCAGGTGTCCAATGGGATAAGGATAATATTGTCTGCTAATTTCATTGCATTATTGAGAGGAAGAAGAGGAAGAATATCTGCTTCTGTGAAAAAGTGTGTGGCTGTCGGGTACACAGAATCAAAGCCACATCTTAAGCCCCAGTTAAACTAAGTTGTTTCTCATGCCTTTAGACAGGAATCTAGTCAATTAATGGTCAGCACTAAATTTATGGAATTTAACAGGGTTTGATCTTGGACTGCTTGTGGGAAAGCAATGACTCTAGCCTGATTATTCTCCTAACTCCACCCCTAGGCTCTGCCTGTTCTTTTCCTATCCAGAAGAAGGAATGCTGTAATTGGTTGATGCACCATCTTGGTTTTAGCTCAAGGAAGAACTATAGGAAGCCCCAGAAAAATCTCCCAGATTTGCTGTTGGTTTTGGTGGCAAACTGCTTTGAAAAAGTGATCTGGTTTATACTTTGGATTAAATGGCATCTACTTTAATCCCAATTTGCTGCATAAACTACAGGGGCTGGATTCACACTTCATGCTAAGCTAAAGCAATGAAATTGTATGCTAGCTGAGTGAAATGTGCAAATCTACCCCATGTTTCAATATTTAACATCTGGGATATGAAAAAGGGACGCATGAAAAATATTGAGGATGATACCCATTTAAGTATTTATGTGTGTTTATATTATATTGTTCTGGAATATTTTTGATTTGACCACTTGGGCCGTGTTCATTCTCTAATCATTGTTTCAGAAGACTTGTCAACAACCTCGCCAGAAACACATCCACAATCTTTGTTACTAAGGTTAATGGGAGCCTATTTCCTTGACTGAAATAATTTGCACCAGAAGGACAAGAAGAGAGTGACATGGGGAGCACAAGCTTCCATTTGGCTCAGCTTCTGTATTTTTACCAAATCAGTCTGAGCAAAATTGCTCTTCCCAAATTCTCCATTCTGGAGCAAAATGGGATGGGTCATTGAATTTTCATGGGGCAAGTGAAGCCGTCAACCAGCTTGAAGGATAATTCCAAATGCCCATGATACTTTCTTTTGTTGAGGGGACAAGGTTGGTTCTTTGGGAACAGTGTTGGGCTTATAAACACCAGCTAACTTCTCCTAAAGTGAATCTTGGAAGAAGCAACCTTACAGTAAATCCTATTATTTGCACAGAGTCCCTCTGAGAGGGAGATGGGTGGATTCTAAATCAATCAGGCAGGCAAGCTGGAGGCCTCATTCTTCATCTGGATGCCAGTTCAAGAAATGCTTGAAGGGACCTTGGAGGTTTTCTAGTCCAACTCCCTGTCCAAAACAGGAGTCATTATATCAACCTGGACAAATGGTTGTCCGGTCTTCTCTTGAAAACCTCCAGCAATGGAACATTGATTAGCAACTCCAGGAGGGAAGCTGTTCCATTGATTAATCATTTTCACTATTAGGACAATCCTCCTTATTTCCAGGCTGGGTCACCCTCTGACCAACTTCTACCCATTGCTTCTTGTCTTACCCTTTGGATAATGGATCAATCCCCTCTTCTCTGTTGATAGCCCTTCAGGTATTGGAAAACTGCTATTGTGTCACCCCCTAGTAGTCCTTCTCTTTGTTAGATTAGGCACACCTAGTTCCCTTAACTCTCCATAAGGAGTTCATCTCCCAACATTCTAATCCTTCCACTTCCAAAATCAAATGAAAAGGAAATACACCTCTAATCCAGCCTTTTATTTTATGTGCTACTTATCCACCTGGAGAGCTTTGTTTTTCTTTTGCTATAGAGATGTCCACCATCATAGGAGTCCCACCTAACCTCCTCTTCTCTGAAGTGGGAAAGCCTACCAGCATTTTTTGCTATGCAAAATCACACCAACAATCTATTTTTGTATCCAGCCCTGAGGGCAGGATTCCTCCTGCTTCAGCTGTCTTTGGGCATTTCCCCATCCATTCTGGTCTAAAGGTTTACTTCCCTCCATGGTGTGACCTGAACCTCAGGCTAATTTATTTCTGTCATGGTGGCATGGCTTGGAAGCAAGTGTGGCAGTCCAAAAAGGGGAGGAGAGGCAATTACTTCAAGATGTGTAGGAAAAATCCCTAGGAAGACCTACTAGACATTCCATCAACCAACCCCCCCCTCCCTCTTAAATATATGTCTATATTTAGCCAAAGTTTTTCTCTGCAGCTGAAGCTACACAATGTCAACTTAAAATGAGCCGGAATTAAAAATGATTTTTATTTTTTACAAAAAATAGCACCTGGGCTGCTCCAAAGTTTTCGTTTAGGACAGCTTGAATATGACCCATGGCTGAAAATCTTGTGCATAATGGATGGATTATAGAGTAGTGTGCAGGAGATACAATCTAAACTGAACCTATCTAGCATTTTAACCTAACTGTGCTTTTGTTGAAGTTGAATAAAGTAGCAACCGAAGTAGAAGCCCATTTCTTTACCCTTATATCTCTGCTAGCCTCATTAGAAGCCACAATACTGTTTGATCTTTACTGAGTGGTGTCCTTTTTTGTCAAGCTGGAGCATGAGGAGGTTCCTTAAGCAATTTCTGGCAGCTTCAGTGGCCAGTGGCCTTTCTAGCAGTGGAAATAGTGTATTAATATGGTAGCAATAATGGCATTGGTGTTTGGTAACAACAAAGACTCCTGTTTAGATCTTAGAGACTGATGTATTTCTTAGTTCCCCTGCTCAAACAGGAGACCCTATAGCATTCTGAACAAATGGCTGTCCAGTCTCATCTTAAAAACCTCCAGGAATGGAGCACCTGCAACTTCTGGAGGCAAATTCTTCCACTGATTAATTGTTCTCACTGTCAGCAAATTTCTCCTTAGTTCTAGGTTGGTTCTCTTCATCATTAGTTTCCATCCATTTGGAACAGAATTTCCCATTCTTCCTCTTTACTTCTGTCATTGCCTCTTGTTTCTTCTGCAACAGGATTTCAACGTATTGAAACTCAAGTCTGAACAAAGCAGGATCCTAAAACTTTCAGTAGGGTCAAAGAATCATTTTTGAGTTGAGCCCAAAGAATGGGTAAATTCTGAATTATTTTAGTTGAAGCTTAAATAAATTCCCAGTAATACGTCTGACAGGGAAGATAATATAATTTATGTTTCCCAACAGACAATTGTAATTTATGCAGTGGAAGTCTCCTAGGATGTGCTTCCTGGAGAAAGTTATTTAATAGCATATAAATTTGTTTAAAGTTATGTGAAAGAATGATTATGGGAAGACCTTTTAAAATATAAATCAACCTCAGCGTTATATTCATCTTGATCACATTTATCTTATGCCAGAGACTCAAAGAAATTCCTGATCATCTGTCTAGAGTTTCTTTCATTTGTGTCAAAGTTAGAGATAAGTTTAAATTTACCAGATGAGAAGGCTTCCTGAGTTTCTTTATACTTAGATAAACAAAAGAATGATAAAACAACCTCAACACTCCCAAACATTTTAAAACCATTACTGAGTCCCATGTCTAATTGATTGCAATTAAAGACCAATCAAGATATATATATTCACATATTTCTCATAGTAGCCAAGCCAGATTAGCAGTGAAACTTTCTGACTTATCTACAAAACATACAATTATTCTCATGAAGTGGCCACCTTTGCAATGAAGACTTAGAAATGGAATGCTTTATCTGACACAACTTCTTCAACTCTTAATAGATGTTGATCTACTAATCAAAAGCAAAATATCCGTTGCATATCCCAATGTCTTGATGGATAAAAATGTGGGGTTTTTTTTGGTTTGTGTTTGGCATAAATAGGGAAGTGGTTTGCCATGGTTTTGTTCTAGTTTTTTTTTTAAAGGAGTTGTTTCTATGTAGTTTGTTTAAATAAGAAACTTATGCTAATAACGATATTTCTGGTTCTTAATGTTTTGTGTTGAAAAGAAACTCCGTAAAGGATTATTAGTATTAAAAAATGGCATACACAGCTGCAATGTATGATTTTTCATGTGATAAAATTCATGGTCAATGGCTTAGCTATACCAAAAAGGAAAGACTGGAACACAGTGAATTCTTGCAATATTTAACTGATCTTCTGGCAGAGTTCATTCCTGAAGTCTTAGATCTTCCATGAAGAAAACAGAGCAGTCTTATTCCACTTGTCCTGGAATTCTAGCCACTTGTAAATTGGACCCAAACATAGTGGTCAGTTTATAAACAAATTTCTTTTGCACGTGAAATTTCAAGTATAAACCACTTGCAAGCTACTTAATGGCTGGTCAGTCTATAAACATTCTTCATTACAGCTAATTACAACTCAGAATTTATAAACACAAGAAATGGTTTTCTTCCCATCCCCAAGTCAAAGGATGATTGATTCCCAGTTCATTGGAAGGTGTGTCTATTTTACGTCTTCTCACAGGCAGCCTGTGTCTTCAACTACAGGTAGTCCTCAAGTTATGACCACAATTGAACCCCAAACCTCTGTTACTGTGAGACATTTGTTAAATGAATTTTGCCCTGTTTTATGACATTTCTTAGTACAGTTGATTAGTAAATCAATGCGGTTGTTCAGTTAGTAACACGGTTGTTAAGTGAAGCTAGCTTCTCCATTGACTTTGCTTGTCAGAAGGTCACAAAAGATCACAAGACCCTGGGACACTGCCACTGTCATAAATATGAATCAGTTGGGAAGCATCTGCATTTTGATCACATAACCGTGGGGATGCTGCAACAGAATGGTTGCTAAATGAATGGTTGTAAGTCAAGGACTACCTGTACATGTTTATTTGGGTCTGGCTGGATTCATGGAGAGCAGTACACAGAAGAGTTGTAGACTCTCCCACCTGTAGGTATTCTTTGTCAACTTATGTATCCAAATAAAAGTCCAGGGTTATTTTCATTTCTGAAAAGCTTACTTTTTATTGAATACGTGGCTTGGTAAAGGCGAAGTAAAACTAGCTCTAAAGTCCCAAGGCATCAAACCATAGCATATAACAATGATTTTCCCAGTCAAACCCCTCCCCCCAGATGTCCACGTAACTCATGTAAACAAAGTTCTCTTTGTTATGAGACCCGTCTGCAATCTGCTTCACACCTGCTAGAACGTCCTTGAAAGGTTTCCATACTGCCAGCTCTCAGCAAGAGAGAGTAGAACTGGAGAGTTTTCGTTTCTCTAACTAACCCATTTGAAAGCAACACCTCCCCCCTAAAACATACAAAGAAGGGTTGCTGGAATTGGGTATGTTTAGTTTAATGAGAAGGATGAGGGGGGACATGATAGCAGTCTTCCAATATCTCAGGGGCTGCCCCAAAGAAGAGGGAGTCAAGCTATTCTCCAAAGCGCCTGAAGGCAGGACAAGAAGCAATGGATGGAAACTAATCCAGGAGAGAAGCAACTTGGAACTAAGGAGAAACTTCCTGACAGTGAGAACAATTAACCAGTGGAACAACTTGCCTTCAGAAGTCATGGGCGCTCCATCACTGGAAGTTTTTAAGAAGAGACTGGACAGCCATTTGTCTGAAATGGTATAGGGCAGTGGTGGCGAACCTATGGCACGGGTGCCAGAGGCAGCACTCGGAGCCCTCTCTTTGGGCACACACCTCCTCCTTTCCAGCAGCCGCCCTGAAGGAGAGTCGTCCTCGAGCGTGGCCCACACGGAGCAGCGCAGCCAAGGACATGGCAGTCAGGCAGTGTAGACAAGACTCTGCCCTCATACCTCATTATGCAGTTGATGCTGCAGGGCGCAGGCAGAGGGTGTGGCTGCCATAGCGCTGTTGGGCTGCCTGGGCGATCGGTGGGCCGTGGAGGCGGTGAGTGGTCCTGTGGGCAGGGGGGATGGGGAATGGGGGGGCAGAGTGGGGGTGGGGCATGTGGAGTGGGGCGGGGCCAGTTTTTGGGCACTCAGTCTCTAAAAGGCTCGCCATCACTGGTATAGGGTTTCCTACCTGAGTAGGGGTTTGGACTATAAGACCTCCAAGGTCCCTTCCAATTATTATTATTATTATTATTATTATTATTATTATTATTATTATTATTATTATTATTATTATTATTACTACTACTACTACTACTACTACTACTACTACTACTACTACTACTACAAGAGAGGCACATAGCTGCCAAATTTTCACTCTTGACATTCTTTTGCTTTGATTTTGGAATGAGTTTGCCTGGTTGAGTTGGCAGTGTCCTTGGGTCCAGGAGAAAACGTGAACACTTCAGAGTGTAGCAGTAGCCATAGCAATAAACTTATATTCCCCTCCATAGGGCTGAATATCTCTGAGCTGTTTACAGATGTCAGCCTATTGCCCCCAACAATCTGGGTTCTTGTTTTACCAACCTTGGAAGGATGGAAGGCTGAAGTCAACCTTGAGCTGTGGGCAGGACATGTGCCTTGCAAGAAAAGGCCATTTTGAGGATTGGCTTGCATGAGAAGAACTGTATATCTTCATCTTCTAGACACTGAAGCAAATGCTCAAATGTGTTCCTGACAGCATATATTTTCTTGATATATAAAAATAGTGTGGAATAGAAACTCTTTTAGCTCTTTCTTGAACTCTTATGGAATCTAGAGCTATGCTGGAAAAATCAAGTGTTATTCGGAGATGTTCCATTCATTTTTTCCCAAAAAGCTTTAGAAAAACAATTTCTCCCAATTATTGGGAGAACACCGACTCTTAGTTCTATGGAGCTGAATTAATAGTCTTTATTTTTTCTTCAAGTAGGACACTATATTTGAACAACTCTGTAGAATATTCTTTTCCATACTTACTTGAAAGTATGACATACTGCTTTTGGGAGTTTCTCCTACTTTTCAGTTCTACTCAAGATTGAACTCATCAGTAAAGAAATATCCTAAATATTAAGAGAGCCCTCAATTCCTGTCCAATGTTTTCAGCATCATCATCTCAGTTTTCCCTTTAAAATTTTGGTCACTTCTCAATGGCAGAAACTTTGTGATTCTTCTTTGACCCTGAATCTTGGCAGGAAAACTCTCTGTCTCTCTTACGCTTCCTCACTTTCTACCTCCTGTTTCCCAGAAGGTTTTTCTTCTGCTCCTTTTCAGTTCTGAACTTTATCATCAATTCTTATGCTAAGAAGGGTCAGGAGATGAGAAGTTTCTCACGTTACACATGAAGTTCCTCATGAATAATGGCCCATATCACCTCTATTGTCTACTCCCAAGCAGAGGAGAAATTTCAAAGCACGGGATGAATAAGAAGGATTTGGGCAAAAGTTAGAGGGTCCAGCCAAGGAGACGAAGGCAAGGTGCAACAGATGGTAATTTCGGGAGAAGAAAGGGAGTGATGTCTTCTGCAGATGACTGTTGAGCAGCCATAGAATGAAACGTAATATTTTGTTTAAAAGTTCTCTGAAATCTTTTGGCAGAGGGTTAAAAGTGTCCCAAAGGAGAATCTTTGAAGTCAAAAGAGGGTACAGGTTGTTACTCCCCTGTCGTTTTTTTTGTCTTCCTTTTTTTTTCTTTCAAAGAAAATTCATTGAGTAAGATCACTTTGAGGTTTTCCTGGAACTCTGATAACAAAAGCATCTCTGCCAGAAGGACAATGACTTACTCTGTTTCCCATCCTGGTACAGAGTCTGTACAGCTGTAGTAGATTGAATTGTTAAGTGTTGATTTTATTTTAGGTCAAACTGGCCTTTTTCACTCATGTTCCCTCTCTCTGTGTGTTAATGAACGCAAAATAAATAAATAAATAACATAAATAAATAACATAAATAACAAATGTTATTGTCTCCTCTTTTATGTCTTTGAGTTGGTCTGCTGATATAAAGTCTTACTGGTGATAGTATTATGTGGTCCTTTTAAGCAATTTGGTCAAGATTTCCCATTTGCCCAGAAAAAGAAAAATGCACTAGATAAGGAGAAAATACTGTATAGTCCGAATATAGATACTCCAATGCTGAAATTTCTTTCTTTCTTTCTTTCTTTCTTTCTTTCTTTCTTTCTTTCTTTCTTTCTTTCTTTCTTTCTTTCTTTCTTTCTTTCTTTCTTTCTTTCTTTCTTTCTTCCTGCCTTCCTTCCTGCCTTGCTTGCTTGCTTGCTTGCTTGCTTGCTTGCTTGCTTCCTTCCTTCCTTCCTTCCTTCCTTCCTTCCTTCCTTCCTTCCTTCCTTCCTTCCTTCTTTCTTTCTTTCTTTCTTTCTTTCTTTCTTTCTTTCTTTCTTTCTTTCTTTCTTTCTTTCTTTCTTTCTTTCTTTCTTTCTTTCTTTTTCTCTCTTTTCCTTCCTTCCTTCCTTCCTTCCTTCCTTCTGATATTTGGGTATCTCATGGGAATTTGTACCTCAGTAGGTTTCTCCCATATTCATGCTCCTTCCAGGTAGGAAGTGACCAACTGGCCCAACTTGTTAAATGAGACCTCTTTTAACCTCAAATCTTGCTATACTAAGGATATCATGAATTTAAGATGGAACATGCAAATGATAGGAAAAAGAAATCAACCTATTCGTTGATTCATTGATTCATTCCCCAAAAAGAGTTTGGTTTGTGTACTTTGGGAACCAAAATTCCATTCCTAAGAGTTCAGAGCTATATCAGGTGAAATGTCTGCAAAACAAAGATAATGATCCTTACTTGGATATCCATGCCCTTAAGCCTGGAGAACCCCAACTCTCTCTCTCTCATGTGATCCCTGTGAAATTGTGGGCTACTCCAGAATGAGCAGTGTCTTCCTCCTCTCCACCCCGGTGCTTTAGAGACCTAGAGGTTGGCAGGAAGAGCTTCTAGATCAGAGAAGCGAATAGATTACTCCCACAAAGATCTTCAGAATCAGAATCAGAATAGAGCTGGAAGGGACCTTGGAGGTCTTCTAGTCCAGCCCCCTGCTCAAGCAGGAGTCCCTATATCATTTCAGAGAAGTGGCTGTCCAGTCTCTTCTTGAAAACCTCCAGTGATGGAGCACCCACGACGTCTGAAGGCAACTTCTGTTCCACTGGTTAATTGTCCTCACTGTTAATTGTCCTCACTTTAATTAGAAATACCTTTGATATTTCTAATTAAAGATCTCGGCCTGCAGAGAGACGCAGAGATAACCTCGAAGGAGGTAAGCAGGAATGGGAAAATAAGAGACAGCTCAGGCTGAAGAAAGGAGAAGCGTGAGGAAGGAACTCAAAATAACCCTGCTTCTTCTGCTTGTGTAAGAAGGGGCAAAGGGAAACTCTGGCAGGTTTTTGGGAGTCACCATCTTGAGAGTGTGAGGCTTCCAAAAGGCGAATTGTACCTGATTCCAGGATGGTTAAGACACAATTGAGAATAGTTCAGCAATGGACTTGGTCCCTGGAGGTGGGTAGTAGTAGTAGTAGTAGTAGTAGTAGTAGTAGTAGTANCCATCCATCCATCCATCCATCCATCCATCCATCCATCCATCCATCCTAGAACTAAGGAGAAACTTCCTGACAGTTAGAACAATTAACCAGTGGAACAACCTGCCTCCAGAAGTGGTGAATGCTCCAACACTGGAGGTTTTTAAGAAGAGACTGGACAGCCATTTGTCTGAAATGGTATAGGGTTTCCTGCCTGAGCAGGGGGTTGGACTAGATGACCTACAAGGTCCCTTCCAACTTTACTATTACTACTACTACTACTACTACTACTACTACTATTATTATTATTATTATTATTATTATTATTATTATTATTATTATTATTATTCCTCTCTATCTATCAAAATGCAATTTGAAGACTCCTTTACATTCAACCATGTTTCAAACTCCCAAATATTGCTGGGCAGCCGTGTACCTAATGGTAAATATAGCTGGTCCAGTAGGGAGGACAAGCTGATTACATACATCCTTTTGCTTATACTTCAACCAGATATTAAGCGCATGTATGGTGGGGAACCAGATTTGTGAAACTGCCCATCAGTGCATAATTGGTAACATTTTTATGGTGAATTCTTTCTTTGGCGATTCTACATTCTGCGGTCAGAAAATTGCTTCTATTCTGCAATATTCTGCAAACATGGCAGTTTTGGCACAATTTATTTTGGTTTGTCTAGTGACCATCAGAAGGGAGGAAGCCTGTGTATTCAGATTTGGTCTCTCTGTTGTTGTTTTTTCTGGGCTTTTCATGTTGATGTAACCTTCAGGAATCTTCTCTGGGGTTGGGATGAGGGCAGAGGAGCATCTGACTCTGTTTCTAGAAAGCACCTAAGAAGCTGTGAGTGTGATTGTCTGTTTTCTCTTCAAAGCACTCCAGAGTTGTGGGCAGAGATGACATTACTGGGGGAGCTGCTTGGAAAGCCCCCTCCTGTTTCCCAAAATTATAGGACTGATATCTGTGGTTATCTCTTTTTCTGGCCCCGTTGATCCATGGCAGCTCCTCGGCAAATTAATAGTTTCAGAATTGCAAAGCTGTCTTCTTATTACACTCTATCGATCTGATTGCGGTGTCTTTAATTGAAAGACTCTTGAGAGGTGATGGATTGTGCAAAGCACAGCCCTGCGTTTTCATCCTGGTGGGCAGGACCCTGATTGAAGTACCCCCGCCTCTCTCTTTTTTCTTTTTTGAGTGGGGGGATTGACTTGAATTTGTCAGATCTTGTAATGGCTTTCCAACATTGGGAGGTTTACAGTATGAAATCTTAGATGGCAATGTATTTGAAATGCTGTGTGTGTGTGTCTGTGTGTATAAAATTAAGCTTTGAAATCCTAGAAATAATGATCAAAAGCATTGATCAAGTGTCCTATTCTAAATTTGTTTCTAAATATTAAAATATTTTGATTTAAAAACACTGAGTTTCAAGATTGTCCCTTTTCTTCCTCCCTCCCTCCCTCCCTCCCATTATTCCTTCCTTCCTCCCTCCCTCCCTCCCTCTTATTCCTTCCTTCCTCCCTCCCTCCCTCTTATTCCTCCCTCCCTCCCTCTCTATGATAGATATCAAATTGACTAATGCAAGTTCATTTGTTACTTTTTTGTTTTACAAAATTCTAGATAGCTAAAAAATCAGTGGGATGTTCTTTGCCATTCCTGTTAATCTCCCAGCAATCTTTCCTTGCTATTTGCTTAAAGATCCTTTAAAAAAAATCTTTTAAATCAAATAGGATGTTTATTGTGTTGGGATTGGCTGGATGAAGGGATTTCAACACAATAAGGTGGAAGATTGCCTTCCTTTGGAATAATCACATCACTTCACTCGATCAGGAATGAGGTGAAAAAAGGAGACGGAAGAAGGATTTTTAAAATTGTTGTCATCATCACTGGATTTGAACTGGCATGGACTTCTTTGTTCTCGTTTTCAAGGATGTTTTTCTTATTTATGGCAAAAGCACACCCTAAACATTTTTGAGGCCAAGTTGGTCTTGTTTTGTGGGCCCTTTAAGTAAGCAATGGCAGACATCTTTACAAGCTTCCATTGAATCAATCCTAAGTCTCTTGCTGGATCTATTATTTGGGGAGGCGCGAAAATTCGAGAGGCGTCACCATTGAAATTTTTCAAAGCAAAATTTTAGAACGGGGGAAAAAAAACTGTTGTAGGAACCAAGGAAAGATTGGGTGAGTTAGCCAAATTAGAAGAATAATTTATTTTTAATATTTATGCATCAATTTCTCATCTGTATAACCTTGGGCAAACGACCACGTGACAGCTTGCCTGGACCTCAGTCTGAAATACTAAATTCTCAGTTAGGTTAGGCCACAAACTGCCATGATCTATCCATCTTTTCAGACCTAAAAACAGCAGAAAATGTTGATCTTATAACATTTTAATGATGTGTAATGGGAGGTATGTTATATGTGAATATAGTTAAGACCCTATGAAGGGGGAAAATAAAGCGATCAGTTCTTACTCTTTCCCGTGTATATTTTTCTCCCTACTCAGCAAAGTTGCAACATATTCGTTTTAATAAATGTATGCTCTGCTTTCTTGCATTTTCCATTCAGATCAGGAGCTGATTCTAAGACAGACTTTGTGAAACCAGTGGATTTATGCTTAGTCAAAACCCCTTTAGTTTTGGATCCCAGCCAACCTCAAATATTGAGCCTATTTTTTTTTTTTAAAAAAAGAAAATATTTGGAAGCATAGCTGTTTTCCAATGCCTACCTTTCTTGGGAATGTTCCACAATGTGACTGACAAATTTGAAAAGGGCGAAGATTCGAGATTTTTCTTTTATGGCAGAGATTTCTCCGTGGTGGAAGAACAATTGAGGAGTTATCACTTCTTTTCCCCTCCCTGTTTTCCATCTAGCCAAGCCCCCACGCTGCTCCAAGGGGAGATTGTAATATGTCTTTGTTGGGCAAAAAGCTGCTTGAATTCATAGTGTTATTGTGGCTGCTGGTTGACTTGATCAAAAAAAAAAAAAAAAAAAAGGTGGGGTTCAGAATCTGGCATTTCCACCAAGTTGGAAAACCGCAAAATGGAGCATTAGGTCTTTTCTACCCCCCTTTCATAATTATCTTTTTTTCTTGGAGAAATACCATTTTTTTTGTCTGTTTAATGAAATGGATTGTTGAAATCCGTGTCATTGCTTTTGAGATTTATTCGAGATTATTGTACAATTTGTTGTTCTTTGCTATAGATGGAGTAGACATTTGCACAACTCTAATGTGACAAAGTTCACAGTGTTTTAGTAAATGACAGTGATGGCACTTACCATTCAATACCATTAACACTTCCGAATTTACACACCTCTTCCTCCTCCTTCTGCTCCTCTTCCTTCTCCCCCTTGGGACTGCCATATTCATAAACCAATTTCCCCATTATTTTATTTTATTATTTTATTATTTTATTATTTTATTATTTTATTATTATTTTATTTTATTTTATTTTATTTTATTTTATTTTATTTATTTTATTTTATTTTATTTTATTATTTTATTTTATTTTATTTTATTTTATTTTATTTTATTTTATTTTATTATTTTATTATTTTATTTTATTTTATCATTTTTAGCAGGATATATCATGCTCATCTTTTGCTGTTGTTATTTCTCATTTACACCAGAGCAATTTTGAGAGTGATGAATCAAGGGGATATTGAGGTTGTCTAGGGTGAGGGGAAAAAATATTCTTTTTGATTTCATTCTTCAGCTTTTCAGTAGATTATTAGTTTGTTCTGGTCAGCATGTAACCTTCTGTTACTATACAAAAGTTGCTGTGTGGTGGAAGTAAAGCGATTTGCATTTGAGGTCTCCAGAACATCTGAAGGAAATCAAACTCTGCTGTCGTTTTATGTATGGATTTGTATACACTTCATTTTTAGTGCTGGTTTTTCCCTCGGTCACTGACTGAGAGACATGCTCAAAAAAAATCTTACTGGAACCTGTGTCGTTGTGGGAAGTTTTAAGAAAGGGCTATGTTTTTAAGAAAGCAGAATAGTCTTGGGCAAATGCTTTATTTTTCACTCTATCCCCAGGGCTGATCCTCTGTTAATTATTTAAGATATATTTAATCTCTTCTCTCCAATTTTACCCTCACCACAGAAAGAACATAAGACATATATTTGAAATCACAAGGACTTATCTCCATTTTCTGTCCGTCTGACGAATTCACTCCTAAAAAAGATTTCTTCCATATCAGATTGAGGTTTAAAATAAAATAATAATAATATTTTTTTTTTAAAAAAGAAAAGCTTAGCATCCCAAAGCTGGTGGCAAAATTGTCCGATCACCTCATCGGGAAGAACCTGTTTACAGACAAAATAAGAAACAAGGAAGAAAGACGACAAAGCCAAAATGGTAGATAGAAGGTCGGAAACGAAGTTGCCAGACGTGAGCCAGGTATTAGAGCTGATTTGCATATTTCCCACCTTTGGTTAACCCTCATACTCACCCCAAGCTTGGGGGTCACCCGCTGTGGCTGGCTAATTGATAGTTGTAGCAACTGCTACCAAGCTATCCTTCCCTTCCCAATGCATGCAGATGTGTTATCTCGAGTCAAACATTTAAGGAATACACTCACTCCCTTATTTACATGGACAGGAAGCCTTTTTCCTTAGAGGTGTGTGATGCAGATGGCAGGACATAAAACAAAAGGTGCACATTATCACAGGCAAGCGTGGACACACACACACACACACACACACACGGCATCATCCAGCATATGTGTTTTTCCCCAAACAGTGCTAACACTGCCTTTATCAAAAGCCCAAATCTTCAGAAATGTCCAACCGTTTCCGGATATTCTTTTCATCGTCTCGCTCCATGTGGGACGTCTCGATCTGGAATGTCTGGGGGAAAAAAATGGGAAAGGTGAGAACTCTGCCATCTTTGGCTCTGAATCCGTCAGTTTCCCTATTTCCATCACCCCCGTCCCCTCCACTCCCCCGGTCATCTTGTATTCTTCATGCCATTGTCCATTCTTATGACGGCAGCAGCCTCCCTGGCTGTTGAATGAAACTGTCGCAGTGGGAGGGAAGGAAGGGGTTGGGGCATCATTGTCAATGCCATGGCTGTCTATTGTTCCCCATTCTTTCACGCTGTTGGTTCCCTGAACCTCATTCTTTACCCGTGACTCCGATCCAGGGGTAAAGGAGGAAGAAGACATCAGCAAAACGAGTCTTCTTCTTCTTCTTCTTCTTCTTCTTCTTCTTCTTCTTCTTCTTCTTCTTCTTCTTCTTCTTCTTCTTCTTCTTCTTCTTCTTCTTCTTCTTCTTCTTCTTCTTCTTCTTCTTCTTCTTCTTCTTCTTCTTCTTCCTCTTCCTCTTCCTCTTCCTCCTCTTCTTCCTCTTCTTCCTCTTCTTCCTCTTCCTCTTCTTCCTTCTTCCTCTTCCTCCTCCTCCTCCTCCTCCTTTTCTTTCTTTCTTTCTTTCTTTCTTTCTTCTCTCTCTCTCTCTCTCTTTCTTCTCTCCCTTCCTTCCTCCCTTCCTCCCTTCTTTCCTCGGCACTGTTATGATAAACAGCTTCGCTGTACATCCTGCAAAATTCGGAGCTATAATGATGGAGTGGGTGGTGGGGCGTATTCTTTGTTGCTTCGATGTGTTTTATGTCAAAATGCTGCACTTTTTTCCTGAGATTTGTGTTTAAGGGGCTGATTGGGAAGGCGAGGTGGATTGCTGGGGTTTGCTTTTCTGTCAAGCAATAAGAAATAATTGTAAGTTGCAACCTCCAAAGGCAACTCGGATGGATCTGGTGGGATGCTTACCCCGAAATGAAAGGATGAATGCATTGTTTGGAATTCAGGGTTTTCAAGACTTACCTTTTGGAGAAAATCAAGCTTACAGTTTGGAGAAAATTTCTTTTGCCATCTACCTGTCCGTTTTCCTGACTGACTTTTCTGTCTAGGACTAGACACCAGTGCTTTCTAAAGAGGCCGGAAAAACTCGTGTTTAGCTTGGACAGCAGCCAGATAGAAAGCTGAGCTGTGGTGTTTTGGAGCCTGTAACTTTGCCCTGGCAAATGAAAAGAATGTGTGTGCCTGTCTCTCTTGCATAAGAAATTTGGATTGTTGAAAGACCTACCAGTAAAATCCATTTCATTAACTTTCCTTTGATGTCCAGAAAATATTGTTAGGTTCTTTGTTGCCTTCCTATCCTTGAGTTTCAGATTTGCACATCTTATTCAGAAGCAAGAATGTTTAATAGATTATATGCCCACCAGTATCCAGATCTGAGATATTTAAACTCCAATTCTTAGAAACCCCTGTGTAACAACCTCTTGGCTCTTTAAAAGACATGTTTTCAGAAAGCTTCCTCTATATTCTAGCTCCAGTGCTCTTAATTATTCTGATTTTAAAAAATCCATATTGGTAGAAGCGTAAGAAATGGAAAGAAAACCATCTCAGTGTTACTTCCAGCGAAACAAAAATGGCATTATTATAGTTGTTTCTCGCTATAAAAAGGATATATCTTGGATTCAAAATACAGGCTTTCCGAGTTCCTATTTTTAGCAAGCATGCTCATCACATGCCATCAAGGAAAGTATTTTGATCTCAGTAATTATGTGGAGAAACATTTCAAATCACTTGAGCATGTTTACTCCTTACACCTTGAAATGTCTAAGTGATTACGAAGGTCTGGTATCGTTTTCAAAGTGTCTAATTTTAGTCGTTTAATGCTTTCCTTGCCACAAACATGGCTTAAACCTACAGTGAGTATCTCCCGTCTGTTCCTGGCCATTTGGAATTGACTCCTTGTATGCCATGAAATGTTTGCATTTTATTTGATTGGACTGGAAAGAAAATTGAGAACTTTGCAATGAATATATAGCAATGAATAGAAGAACAATGATAAGAAAATAACAGAGTTATTGGGGACCTCTGGAGGTCTTCTAGTCCAGAGGTCCCCAACTGCTGGTCCATGGACCGGCACCGGGCCACAGCATGGCAGAAACCAGGCCGTGCAAACAAGCAGAGCCCCATGCATGGGATGCAGGCAGCACACAAAACCACACCCCCTCCGGTCTGTGGAAAAACATCTCCCCACAGAACCGGTCCCTGGTGCCTAAAAGGTTGGGGGCCTCTGTTCTACCCCCTGCTCAGGCAGGAAACCCTATACCACTTCAGACAAATAGCTGTCCAGACTCTTCTTAAAAACCTCCAGTGTTGGAGCACCCACAACTTCTGGAGGCCAGTCGTTCCCCTGATTAATTGTTCTTACTGTTAGGAAATTTCTCCTTATTTCTAGATTGGTTCCCTCCTTGATTAGCTTCCATCCCATTGCTTCTTGTCCTGCCCTCAGGTGCTTTGGGGAATAGGTTAACCCCCTTCTTCTTTGAGGCAACCCCTCAAATATTGAAACCTGCTATCATGTCTCCCCTAGTCCATCTTTTCATTAAAGGATCGCTGTTGTTATTCTAAAAACAGGTTGGGTGGTTTAGGAACACAGCTTGCCTGACGTAATTTGGCAAATCTTCTTGAGATTACACAAGTGTGAAAAAGAGGACTGGTTTTTTGTTTTTTGTTTTTTATTTTTATTTTTCCTTTTTCACTTTACAAAAACAAAAAACAAAATACATTTTTTCCCTTAACAGTACTGTGTCCTATATGTCATACAATTATTTACAATTATTTATATCACTTCTCATATTTTTTATTCCTCAATTCTAATCAGTTGTAACACTTGTCCCATATCTCATAAAATTCTGTAGCTTCTTTGTCTTTGATTTCCAGAGTAAGTTTGTATATCTCAGCGCATTTTAGTATCTTGTAAATAATCATATCATTTGTTGGTATTTTTTCCCCTTTCCAGCATTGCGCATATGCAACGTGTGCCGCTGTTATTATATGTACAATGATGTGTTGAAGTTGTTTTTTCATCTTTGGGTTAATTATACCTAATAAGAATAATTCGGGTTTAAGTTCGATTCGTTCTTTTGTTATTTCCTGTATCCATCTCCTTATCTGCTCCCAATAAATCTTTGCTTTGGGGCATTGCCACCACATGTGATAGAATGTTCCCTCTTTGTTTTTGCATTTAAGAGGACTGGGTTTATAGGGTTTTATTTTTTTCTCTCCTTTCCACATTGTGTAGGATCAGATTGTGTTTCGGAATGCAACTTTTTTTTTAGGGGGGGGGAAGCAGCCCTAACTCAAGCTGGCCTTTTCTTGAAGCTAATTCTGACTGCAGTTAAAGCCAGCTAGCTAGAGTTCAGCAGGCACCTCTCTTCCACATTTATCTTACATTTATCACTTCAGCTGCCATTTCTGTTGATAAGTGATAAAGTGCCTTGTTTCTTTCTCTCCCCCCCCCTGTGCCCCTCTGCTTTGCAAGCGAGATAATGTTATAATCTCTTTTGTAGATGGCATGGGTTAGACAGCTCCCTCACAAATGCTTAAATCAGGAAACAAGACCTTCAGAACTAGGGATACAGGTGAAAAAATAATAATAATCAATGTTTACATTTCAGATTCACTTCTGCTGATGTCTGCCTAAAGAGTGAATTATTGCATAAGCTTTCCTGACATTTGCAAAGGGTGATGTGAGCCTTGAGTTATGCATTGGAGTAAAGCTCCTTTTTATTGTGTTTCCAAGATCTACTGTGTGTATTTTTCTCTGCCTGGTTCATTTGTAATGGGACACTCTATGCGTCCCACTGTTGCACTGAGGTTATAAAAATCATCCTTTCTATACAGTTGTGCCCCTGGTCATGCTGTTGTAACAGGAAGAGTCAGGTGACTTTCCTGTTTCCATGGATAAGCAGTTTGAAAGGATGGGTGTGTTTTGTTTGGTCAATCATAGCTAGGGAAAAATTCTTTTTGGATATAAAAACAAGGGCGAGGTTTTTAAGGGTTCTTAATCTAAGCCGGATTTTGCTGTTGCTGAGCCCCTATGGGACTTTTTCTGTTGACCTGAGATTTAGTCAACAACAAGATATGTTTGATTTCACCCCAAGATTGTATATCAAGGAACACAGCCAGAGTCTTGACTAGGACCAAATATTTAAAGTAGATTTCTCCCCACCCCTTATTGTGGTGAAGAAAAGTGTAAGGGGATCTGATTTAAAAAAATAGTATAAGCTGGCTTTGTAAATGAGGTTGCCAATTTGAGTAAATAACAAATAGTCTGTGACTTTGTTTGTTTAGTGACCGTTTGAAGTTATAAGGGCAAGAAAAAAGTGACTTATGGCCATTTTTCACACTTACAGCCATTACAGCATCGTGATCAAAGTCCAGACCCTGGGCAACGTGATCAAAGTCCAGACCCTGGGCAACGTGATCAAAGTCCAGACCCTGGGCAACGTGATCAAAGTCCAGACCCTGGGCAACGTGATCAAAGTCCAGACCCTGGGCAACGGACTCATAATTATGACGGTTGCAGTTCCCAGGATCATGCGATCCAGTTTTGCGACCTTATGACAAGCCAAATCGATGGGGAAGCCAGATTCATCTCACAACCCTGTTACTAACTTAACAGCCGCAATGATTCACTTAACGGTTGTGGCGAGAAGGTCATAAAAGGGGGTAAAATTCACTTAACAGCTGTCTCACTTAGCAACAAATATGTTGGGCTCAATTGTGGTCATAGGCTGAGGACTGCCGCTAGTGCTCTTTGCAAATTATGCCAAATAAATACCGATGGCTTCATTATTCCCACTACAATCCATTATGATTGGCTGTGTTGTTTAATACTGAGGAAAGTTAAAAATTCAAAATATTTGGAGGGTACCAAGTTGTCCAAACCTGGTGTGAACAGAAGCAGGGAAACCTTTGTTCAAAACTCAGCCTCCCAGATGTTGGCTCTATGTAATACTTGATCCTTTCAATATGTCTTTGATATTCCATTTTTTAATTGCTTTTAATTGGCAGCGTGGGATATGTTTCTTGAAACTGTTTATAAGAAAGTTAGATATGATCTTTAAAAATTGGTTTGAGGAAGATTATGATTAAAAGGTTCATCAAACAGTGGATGAGAATAGTTGGGTGAATAAATGCTCTGTTTTGCTCAGCCATTGCCCCTCATTCTCACCTCAAATCTATTTGCATGGGGGGGGGGGAAATAGGCAAAAACCTGGAGTGCTTAACGTATCTGACAGCAAACGGCCAAAAGGATGTGTGTGTATCAGGGAAAATGACAGCTCATAACCCTCTTGAAGACCATTGGGGAGAAAAAGCTTGTATTGGCTGTAGAACTCTTAGTTCCAGTTGAAAAAAAGAGGCAGCATAATTTTGGTTTCCTTTTCAATAGTTCCATTGTGGTTTGCAGGAAGAATGAGTGTTGAGTAAAATGAGAAAATTGTGGTTGAAGAAAGTGAGTCATGAATTTTTCGGTGCCACTATTTGACTCACTTTCTTTCCCCCAAAGGACCTAGAAATGATCTGATGAGTCAAACTGAATCAGTGGTTCAGACTGAAACAGTGGAGACATTTAGGTGTCATTAGGCAACCTGCGACCTATTGGGTCATCATTTCAGAAAAATGTCCTTCCCTAAAGCCAAAAGCAGAATGACCACGGGTGGACGAAAAAGCAGTGAGAGCAGAAGTGACTTCTGACTTCCTACTGGCTTCCCCAGTGACTTTCCTTATAGGAAGCAGGCAGAGAAGGTTGGGATTGATGATCATGTGACTGTGGCTGACAGCAGTAGTGTGGTAGCATAGAAGGAGCCACAATTTTGCCAAATTTCAATTCTAGTGGAGTTAGGGGTCCAGGACACATGCTTCAAGCAGACCGTGAAATTCTGGAAGCTGAAATCCACAGATCTTAAATTTGCCAAGGTTGAAAAACACTGATCTACAGCATCTCCAAGGAGGGCTAGGAATAAATATGTTAAGCATGAAAGATCAGGTCCCCACGTGGCAATCCAGTTAAACTGATTTATTGCTAATCATGCCTATGAACAGGAATCTTCTTAACTCATGGTTCGCACCTGCTTGGACTTAAATAACAGTCAACGGAATTCAAGGAGGGTTATATTTAGTTCATTTGTGGCTACATAGGGATTCTAGGCTGAATCCTCTTTTCACCCCACCTCCAGGTTCTGCCATTTCTTCTCCTACAGGATGCTGTCTAAACCATGAAAACAAATCAGGATTGAAAATTAAACTAGATGGAATGAGAAGCTGACTTGATATTATGCGGTTTCTTATCCTTTCCCCCCCACCTCTGAAATAAATCCCACTGAGTTCAACAAGGTTTACACCCTGGACCTATCTCTTCTCCTGCAATTTAAATGCTTTGCATTGGGGAACCCTCACCAGATTGAAAGTGAACCACTGCTTTTCTTCGTTCCACATTTCATAGTTATCCCTGAAAATGATTCCAAATCCTTTCAATAGGCTATTGAAAGAGGAAGAGGAAAAATGGAAGCCAACAGACCTGGATTCATAATATGGAGGAAATTGGACTTATTAGAAATCTTATTTATACAAGAGAGGTGCAGTGGCTCTTTAAATATCTCACGGGGCTCCTGGGAAATATGGAAAATGCTTGTGTTTATTAAAGCTTGGGTAGTGTCTGCTTGACCTCCTTTGGGATTGATATTTGCAGAACAAGGGAGAAGGTTTTTAACTTCATTTGCACTGATTTGCATCTTGGAGAGATGAGAGTTGTTTAGCATTATTGATTCTTCTTGACTTATTTATCTCAGCTGCCGCTGTTGAGCCTGGCTTGATGTTGGAACAGCCATTCTCCCACAATGCCCTTACATTAACTCCATTTGCATTCTCCTCTCGCCTGTAGAGANGCAGAACAAGGGAGAAGGTTTTTAACTTCATTTGCACTGATTTGCATCTTGGAGAGATGAGAGTTGTTTAGCATTATTGATTCTTCTTGACTTATTTATCTCAGCTGCCGCTGTTGAGCCTGGCTTGATGTTGGAACAGCCATTCTCCCACAATGCCCTTACATTAACTCCATTTGCATTCTCCTCTCGCCTGTAGAGATATCTTTTGTTCTTCCAGAAATTGCTCATCCATTGCCTTGGAGAATGGAGTGGTTTCTCCTTCTTGGTCCTGTGGTCTTCATTATGAGCAACTCTTAGGACCCTGATTGGCTCCCCATTCTGCACAAGCCTGAATTTGACAGAGACAGACCTTTGGCCTCCCTCTCCCTCTGTTCCTTTTGTTGTGTTGTGTTTTGCACTGCAGTGGTCAGAAAAAGGACAGGCTGGGGAACAGTAGAATATTCCCAGAGGGTGTCATGAGACAGCCATGTTTTTTTTTTTTTTTTTTCCTGGTTCAAGACATTCAGGGTTGGGTGAGGAGTCACCTCACCACACAGAAAGAAAAATGGCTTCTACCGCCAGGACAATAGGCCAAGAGCAATGTCTTCAAAAGAAACCATTAATCAAGCAAGGGCTTTTGTCAGTGGCTGGAGAGTGAGGAAAAAGTGCAAGAAAAGACAATAGGAAGTTCCGTTTGTTTCGTTCCTCAGCGAAATATGCATTTGCAAACCTTTTGAAAATGGATGAGACCTGAGACTCGCTCTGCCTTGGAAAAAGGTCTAGTGAAAGTCCAATAAGAACATCAAGAACATTCATCTTCTTCTTTTTCCTAACTAGCATCTGCAAAAATTGTTTCTCACCACCAAACCTTGTTCACCCACACCACAAATGTCTAGAAAAGAACAGAACAGAACAGATCATATCATATCAGATCAGATCAGAACAGAACAGAACAGAAGATGGAATAGAATAGAATAGAATAGAATAGAATAGAATAGAATAGAATAGAATAGAATAGAATAGAATAGAATAGAATAGAGTAGATATGTAGAATAGAATAGAATAGAAAATGGAATAGAATAGGGAATAGAATAGAAAGAATAGAATAGAATAGAATAGAATAGAATAGAAGAGTAGATATGTAGAATAGAATAGAATAGAGAATAGAATAGAATAGAATAGAATAGAAGAGTAGATATGTAGAATAGAATAGAATAGAGAATAGAATAGAATAGAATAGAATAGAATAGAATAGAATAGAATAGAATAGAATAGAATAGAATGAAAATAAAGTAGAGTAGAGAAGAGTAGAATAGAGTAGAGTAGAAAAAATAAAGCCCCAAAAAGTCCAGTTGCCTTTTGGAAAGTACCTTTGGGACAACCATGACCTGGATGATGGAGAATAACTGTAGACCTCTCAGGTACTTATTGGAATAATAATAGTAATAATAATAATAATAATAATAATAATAATAATAATAATAATAATAATAATAATAATAATAATAATAATAATAATAATATAAGTTGGAAGGGACCTTGGAGATCATCTAGTCCAATCCCCTGCTCAGGCAGGAAACCCTAGACCAGGCATGTCAAACTGACGAATGCGTCACGTGGAAACCACGCCTACCCCATTGCCAGCAATGGGGAAAAAAGTCACGATACATCACATGACGTCACGTGACGTCGCGAGTTTGACATGCCTGCCCTGCCTAGACCATTTCCGTCAAACGGCTGTCCAGTCTCTTCTTAAAAACTTCCAGTGTTAGAGCTTTCACAACTTATCTTTGGAGCACCTGGATATATATTATCATTGGATTCCTATCTCCAAAACCGAGAACACCATTATTCAAAAGATTATCGAGGCTTGTGGATCCTTCTCTTTCCATTCATTTCCGCCCCTATATTTTGGCCTGCTTTACTTTTAGAGTAGGGTTATTGTATTTACTGTGGGAAGAGGGAACTTCTAGGAAGCAAGCAATTTAGAGATTCAGATGAGAAGCAGAAAGGTTCTAAGCAGGTGTGGTATTTCTTTTTTGTTATGTTTACTTGTGGCCCATCTCTTTGACTTCCTGGATGAGGATTTCAAGGGAAACTGGAACCTCCTGGGGTTCCTGGAGGACCAACTGATCTAAATGCATCAGGTTGGCGGTTTTCAAGAAAAGATTGGACAATCATTTGTCTGGGATGGTATAAGGCCTCCTGCCTCAGGCAGTTGGACTAGAAGACCTCCAAGGTCATTTCTAGCCCTGTGAATCTATGATTCTAGGTCTGGTCTGCCCTACCAAGGAGATCTCATCTCTGGCACTAGGCAGGCAAGAACAGAAAGATGCCGCCAGAAGGAGTCGGCCTCTCTGAACAAACCAGTTACTTTCCTTTTCTAGTGACAGACCATGGTACCGTTATCTCGTCCCTAATGTGTCCCCCTTTTATATCCAAGGAAAACTAATAATAAGGTTACACAAGAAGAGTCGATTCGTCCTCTCGGCGAATCTGTTCGGTTTTTCCCTCTAAGAAACGTCTACCCCCGTCACTTTCGGGGAAGGGAACATGGGTTGAAGGAGAGGACAGTAGTTGGCCAAGTATTGTTCAAACAGGGCAAATCCACACATTTATCAAGGGAACATGCTCACAGTCCCTTTCATCAGGAAGGCCTTTCTGTTCCACCATCAAAAATGCATCCAGGCATCTTGGGGGAGCCTTGTCTAAGGGAAGCCTTACCATCCTCAGTATGGGGGCTCCACCGGGGATGTTCAGAAGCAGAGAACAGTCTGCCTTTTCCAGCCCAAGTGGATAGTTCTCTTAATATGGGTACAGGGTGGTGTTTTGTACTGACTGTGCAATGAAGTGGTCAAAGGATAAATGTGAATTGCCTTTCTTAACCTTAGCCAACCTTCCTGGCTCTCTGGAAAGATGGAATGGAAGGGAAGGGAGGAGAGGAAGGAAGGAAGGAAGGAAGGAAGGAAAGGGAAGGGAAGGGAAGGGAAGGAGGTGGGAGAGAGGAAGGAAGGAAGGAAGGAAAGGAGGAAGGAAGGAATTGATTTACAGGCATTACATACCACCAGATTTTATACTGCAAACATCTGTCTGTCTGTCAGTCAATCTATCATCTGTCTCCCTCCCTCCCTGTCTCTCTCTTTGTCTCTCTCTGTGGCTGTACCTATCCCCCTACATACTCACCTATGCTGGCCTTTGACAGTAACATAGATTGTTGTGATATGGTATCTACCTACCCGCCTACTCACTCACCCACTCAGTCTTTGTTTCTAGCTCTTGGTTCATGATCCAGCCCTCACTTCCATGCTCCAGACACAACCTCTGTAACCATGAGATAAATACAATCAGCTTTGACTCTAGTGGAGCACTGAGTCAGAGGAAACCGGAAATTCAAATCTGAGCATAATATCATGTGCCTACCCAGAGCCCTGCACCAAAATTAGTGAAAAATTGGTGTCTAGGTGTGCTACTGCCCTCTACCGGACAGAAAGGGTGCTGGGAATCAAATGAAATTTTCATTGATGAATGAACATGTTCAGAAATCCTTGGAAAAGAAACACAGATTTTTATTCTATTCAGTTTGGGACAAAGAAAAAAGATCAACCTCTTCAAACTTCATATCTTTTCAACATTTAAGACATGCTTTTTTAAAATCAACACTTACCATATAGAGAGTATTTTGCATTGAGAAAACTGAACATGTGTGGTGGATTCGGCAATATTTGGGGTGGCCCTAATGAAGGTGGCTGATTCTTCTTTTCTAAGAGTGATGCACACACCTATAACTGGATCCTTTCCTGGTTTAGAAACAAAAGTCCTTTTAATTTGGCTGCTGCAGCTGAGTGGAAATCCCCCCCCACCATTTTTGGAAGAAGAAAAATATGAAAGAAAAGAAAGTTACACCAATCGGCAAATGACGTTTTGCACCAGACCAGGGGTCTCCAGACTTGGCAACTTTAAGACTTGTGGACTTCAACATCCCAGAATTCCCTATGATGGCTGGGGAATTCTGGGGCTTGAAGTCCACAAGTCTTCAAGTGGCCATGTTTGGAGACCCTTGTACTAGAGCAGCGTTTTTCAACCTGGGCAACTTTAAGATGGGTGGACCTCAACTCCCCAGAATTACTGTGCCCACTTCTGTATTCTGGCCCGTTCAAAGTCCCCCTAAGGAATGTGAACTTGGTCGCCCACCGTGAAAAGTGTTATGGTGAACCAACACTAGTGCCTTGCTGGTACACCTTATTGAAGATGTGGCGTGGCAGAGAGTATGTTCTGAACATAAGTATGTTCCCTTTATTCTCATTATTCAGTTATGACTTTTCCTTCTCTTTCACTCAACGGTTTAATTAGCTCTCATTTACTAAGCAGCGCATAAAAAAAAAAGATCGGGGAAACGCACACTCCAAGAGATAATTAAACCGTGTCGTTCTGATGCTGTCTGAACAACTTAACATTGCTGCGACTGTGGGGAAAAAAACCCATTTGCCTTAACTTTAAGTGGCAATCTGTTTTACCCTCTAATCTACTCAGATATGGGTAGTAGCACCCCGAGAGTACAAGACTGATTGTATAGCGTTAATGGGTCCTTGCACACAAAAATGACATCACTGTGGTATGTTAGCAAGCATTTATAATTAATTCCAATGGAGACATTGAATTAGTTCTAAATAAGGGTTCCCGATTTGGTCCTCATTTAATGACCACAATTGGGACCAGAAACTCTGTGGTTAAGGGAAGCAGTCGCTAAGTAAAACCGAGACTTTGCATATGGTCTTACTTCAGCTTTCCTTTGCTCTACAGTCTTGTGAAGGTGGTAAATGTGACTACAGGTCACAAAGTTAGTTTTTCCTCACTGTTGTGACTGTGGAAAGTTGAGTGCCCGTGCTCAAAAGCCAACAGGCCTCCTGAATCTATCTATGTTAAGCATCTCCATCTTCATTTCCTGTATTGATTCAGTCCACTCAGATGTGTCTGATTCTGTGGCCAGATCCCTCCAACATCTTCTGATCTTGCTTCTTTGGGTTGTTCTACGCCAGTGGTTCTCAACCTTTTTAATGCCGCGACCCCAACCGGTCGTAAGTCGAGGACTAAACTGGTCGTAAGTCGAGGACTAAACCGGTCGTAAGTCGAGGATTAAACCGGTCATAAGTTGAGGACTACCCAACCGGTCATAAGTCGAGGACTTTCCCTGCCCGGGAGCACCGCGCATGCGTGGTTCCGCCCCCTGCGCCGGCCGAGGCGTAGCTGGCAAGCGGCAGAAACGGAGCAGGCCGACCACCAGCTGGCCCAGCCCAAGGGAGGTAAGGCACCCGCCGGAAAAGGGGAAAAAAATGGCGGACAGCCTTGCTTGGCAACCCCCGTGAAATGGTCGATCGACCCCAAATGGGGTCCCGACCCACAGGTTGAGAACCACTGTTCTACGCTCTGGTTGGTGTCTGGAACTTATAGGAGAAAATATTTGTAGCTTGGGGTTGAACTGTGGGGTTTCTGGTGCTTGGTTGTTTTCCTGCCGACGTTTCATGACTTACTATGACATCATCAGTGCTAGGAGGGAAAGGCATTTGCGGAATGGGAGAGGAGAAGGAGGAGGAGGAGGGTGAGGACGATGAGCACAACCACTAGGATGGACAAGCTAGCAATGACTTGGATCTCTGGTGATCTCTGTGCTTGATGGTTTTCTGCAGACATTTCATTACCCAGCTAAGTAACATCATCTGTGCCTGTGTACTGGAACTTGTTTGTGGTGTCTGTGCAGGAAGATATTTTATGCACATACATTCCAACAAGTGTTCTTTTCAGATCCAACCCAGGTCTTAAATTTGAGATTTGTCTCCTTTCTCCAAGTTTCTCGGGCTTGTTGCTCCCACCCCCATGCTCAAACCAACCCCACCCACCACCACCACCAAATCTCTTCACTCTGCATTTTTGCAAAGTTTAAAATGATTCTATCCTCATCGCCCACAACATTCTGTCCTTCGGAGGAGGCCAGATAGAGCCACGATTGTTTTAGTGTGGCACCGCAGCTGGGTCCATGGCTTATTTTGGTTTGGGAGTTATAAAAAGCCAATGTTTTGTCAATCTATCATCCTGAAGGAACCAGTCTGGAGACTTGTTAGCTTGGCTTATTTTTGTTTGGTTTCATTGAAGAGCGCACATTCATCAAGGCCCAGCCATCTCCGCCAGACTTATAAAGTCATTGTATCCCAGTTTATTTAGAATGTCTGGCCTGTTAATTGGGGAAGAGGAAGAAAAAAAAACTGTCCAGCTTAGAAGAGGATGTTGATCTATGGAACAAGAGATGCAAGTTTGAAAAAAAATTAAAACTTGGGGAAGCAAACAGTGAACAGGAAGGAAAAAACCACTGGGGCTGAGCAGATAACTGTTGACTGGCTCTCTGTAGGAGCTATTTGAATGAAGTCTGCGAGAAGCCAGAAAGATGTTGAGCTGACCGGATTTAAGATTAGACTAATATTAATCATATTTGCATGGTGGTCATCCATCTTAAGCACATTGAATGCATCTGGAGGAGGAGGAGGAGGAGGAAGAGGAGGAGGAGGAGGAGGAGAAGGAGAAGGAGGAGGAGGAGGAGGAGGAGAAGAAGAAGAAGAAGAAGAAGAAGAAGAAGAAGAAGAAGAAAGAAGAAGAAGAAGAAGAAGAAGAAGAAGAAGAAGAAGAAGAAGAAGAAGAAGAAGAAGAAGAAGAAGAAGAAGAAGAAGAAGAAGAAGAAGAAGAAAAGAAGAAGAAGAAGAAGAAGAAGAAGAAGAATTTGTAGAATTGGCTAAAGACTTATATAATCCATCTTTTGCATTGCATGGAGTCCATTCAAACACATCCTAGTAGCAAGGTGTTTTCATGCTAGTTATGGTTATCAAGACGAGTAGCTATTAACACAGCTTTAGTATACCTTAATTAATTAATTAATTCATCACATTTCTCTATCACCCATGTCACCTAACTTATTCAATAAATTCCCTTGAATAAATTGGAGAGTGGCCGGTGTTGAAAAGTAAGTCACAATTTGGAGAATACTCTGGGGGAAAAGAGCTTTGTCATCCATGAGTTCCCCTCTTTGGTCGCTCCTGAACTTTATTGGTTCCTCTAATCATCTAGATGAGATGCACCCGATTCCCCAAAGTGGGCAAGAAAAAAAGAGTGGTGACCAAACTGGGTTTGGAAGAACCAAGAAATAGAATCCATGTCTTCTTCCCTTTTGTAGTTATGGGTTGCATTTAGAGCTTCCTCCATGACAATCTTGGTGGGTTAGTTTAATTTGACTAGTCTAAAGTCCACCCTGGCTTTATGGTTGGATGGAGATCTGAATCTGAACTTTCCCTCCCAGATGAAATGTTTAATCTCTATCTTACACTAACTTTTTTTTGAAGCAGAAAGGTAATTTTTTGTGTGTGTTTGTTTCATAAGGCCACCCAGCTCTACAGCGACTCTGAACTGTGGACCAGGTCCCCATGTTTTAAGAAAGCTGCTTTTCATCAAATGTTGGCCGTAGTGAAGCTTCCAGCACAGAGGTCCAACATCTCCTTTCATAGCCATCTAGATCTTTCCAAACAGGTGAAGGAGATAGATTTGGATGTTCCTCTTAGGTGCAACACATCAGGGAGCAGTGAGGGACCTGGAAGATGCTCCTAGAAGACCAACAGTCACAAATGGTTCCTTCGAAATGACTCTGTAGGAAAGGGAGCTCTGTGTGCATCGGTGGTGTTCCTTCCTCCACAACCGAAATGGAATTAGCCAGGTGCTCCATCATGTCACGAGCTCCTTTGATTCTTATCTCAAAGGCAGACACCCAGACAGCCAGTGGTGTGATGCTAATGTAGCCTCTGGCAGCCTTTGCCAAGTATTGATTAAGCATCCGATTTGCTTCCCTCGATAATAGGCCATCGGACTAAGCCAATAAGTGAGGAGAACGCAAAGCTGTCACAATCATTCGATGCGACAGTGGAACCAATGGAGAGAAGAAGTGCCAGGATTGGATGGTACGGAAGCGGAGGGGGCCATGAGCTGGGGGGGAAAAAAGGAAATCTGTCTTAGCAACAGCAGAAAATACCTCCTCTATGTCCCCCACAAACACCCCATTATCCTTCCCTTCCAGTGTCCTCAGCTCTAAGTCACACTGGAAAATGCCTGAGTAGCTTCCTCAATATTTTGAGCTGGCCTGGATCTCCAAGGGGAATTGTGCCATTTCCACCCAGTTAGGAAATTAATAAGCGATGAAGAGGAGCGTAGCTGCTTCCTTCCATCAGTTTGTTAGAACAACTATGAGTGTAAGAGGAGAAAGGATTGGCCATTTGATCTTCCGATGGAAGAAATGGCACTTGTCTTAATCATTCCTTTGGGCAACACTTGTTTGCAAGAGTCGGACTGGGGCAGGGTTAGGGTTAAGGGAGCAGGCTAAAAAACGGGAGACTGGGAGTTCTAGTCCTGCTTGTGCCAATCACTTTCTGTCTCAGCTCTAGAAAGAAGGCAATGGCAAACAGACAGTCAAACGAACAGACTTTTCTCTCCATTGTCCATAGGTACAAATGAAGACTTCAGTAGACTTTAGTTCAGGGGTCTTCAAACTTGGCCCTTTTATGACTTGTGGACTTCAACTCCCAGAATTCCTCAGCCAGCGGGTCTGGCTGAGGAATTCTGGGAGTTGAAGTCCACAAGTCATAAAAGGGCCAAGTTTGAAGACCCCTGCTTTAGTTAGTGGAGCCGGTACGTGACTATTTCCATAAACTATGTAGATCGTTATAGCCAGCCAGTTTTCAACAACATCGAAAGCCTTAGGAAGTAGTGATAGGAATATCAGAGGATTTTTTTGGGATCATTTATTGATTTCAAGATTTTGTTTTCCCTCGGCTTCTGCCAGGTCTCCCTATATAAATGGGTCATAGTATCCACCCCTCAGTGTGACTGTGGGGTCCCACGTCAAACAGTAGATCACGTCATGATTGGCTGTAAGTTGGGAGCATATTCTGGTCCTGTATTTGATTTTTTTCATATAAACAATGCTGTGCTTCAATGGTTAGATGGCCTAGACACTGGTATCTGAACATAGATTATTTTTATATATATATAATTTTGATTTGTTTTTTATAATCACAAGTGCTTAATATTTTATCAGCAACATATTGTCTGGGTTCCAACATTTAACTTACTAATACGTGTTAAATTCCTTTCTCTCTACCTCGTTTTTCTAGCCATTGATAAAAGGTGTTGCATGTTCTAAAATATGCTGAATCTTCTTTCTCTTTCATTTTCAATGTCAATCTATCCATTTCTGCACAATCTAATTTTTTTTTAATTAACACTTCCTCCGTTGGTAAATCTTCATTTTTCCAATGTTGAGCGAATACAATTTTCGCTCCAGTTAATATATGTAACATTAGATATATACACTCTTTCTCATAATTTCCTACAATTATGCCTAATAAAAATAGTTCTGGCTTAAAATCTATGTTTTTTAGTCATTTTCTCTAACCATGTGTGTATTCTTGAACAGAATCCTTTGGCTTTGGGATGTGTCTACCAAAGATGGTAATAAGTGCCTGGTTTTTTTTAATGTAGATTATTTTAACAGTGATATTTTATTGTGTTTTTAATCTTGGGGAAATGTTAAAATGTATTGCAAGTCCGTGTATGATATGCCATAGGCTTAATAAAGAATTTCAAGGTCTAGTAGCAAAACTATACTGCATCTAACCAACCGTATCTTGGAAGATTTCAAATATGTCAGGAAAAAGTCAGGAAAAAAAACCTCTGAATTTTTGTTCCAGGTGATTTTTTTATATCCTCTGTGATGAAGAGAACCATTGGATCTCAATCCATTTGGGATCATGCTCAACTAGTCCTGGGTCAGAATTAGGCAAAATGTATGGAGGATGTCATTCTGGGGGAGGTGATCAAATTGCCTTTATTATTTTTCTAACATTCTCCTTCCTTTCATAACGCATAAAGAGTCAGATTGTTCTGTGCTCTCATATAATCTCCAGTCCAAATACTGGCCACCTGGATATTCACTTGGCAGGGCGAAGGAACCTCCACACACCTCCAAAGCTTATGTAGGATCTCTCTTCTAATTCAGACTAGCCGAGGTCTACAGCTGTCTTAATACATTGACCGTGGGGAATATCTCGAAAAAGAGCATCGTATGCGTTTGCTTTCATTTGTTGTAATTATTCTAAAGCTTTGATGATTACTTTTACATTCTCAGTCCCAGATGAGATGAGATTCCCAGAAGGAATTCCCTGGGAACATTGATTAAAGTAGCTGAAATGGCAACAAATGGGATGTGCTGTTTTCTGTTCAGTCGTGAGGCCGTTTTAATACCCAGCGTGGCTGATATATAAAGTTCCTCTTTTAGAATGTATAAAATTATCAGGGGTCTCCCGTAAAGTTGGTCTCCAGTTGCAGCGTTGGGCGTAGAGGAATCTTTACCAGTTTTAAGGGAAAAAAATAATAAAGGGTCTAGTGATACCTTAAAGGCTACACAGGTAGTCCTCAACTTACAACGATTCATTTAGTGACCGTTCAAAGTTACAACGGCACTGAAAAAAGCAACTTAGGACCATTTTTCTCACTTAGGACCATTGAAGCATCCCCAGGGTCACGTGATCTACATTCAGATGCTTCGCCTTTACGACGGTCGCCGTGTCTCGGAGGTCACGAGATCCCCTTTTGCGACCTTCTGACAAGCGAAGTCAATGGGAAAGCTGGACTCACTTAACAACCGTGTTGCTAACTTCACAACTGCAGTGATTCACTTAACAAATGTGACAAGAAAAGTTGTAAAATCAGGGCAAAACTCACTCAACAAATTTCTCACTTAACAACATCAAGTTTGGGCTCAGTTGTGGTCGTACGTTGAGGACTGCCTGTGCCAGTTTTCTTGCACAAGCTTTCATGGATCACAGTCCATTTTGTCAGAAAAAAAACAGAAGATAGTGAGGTCGTTGGTGCTCTCCGAGCTGGGTGGTTTTCTTGCAGACCTTTCATTACCAAACGTAGCAACATCATCAGTGCTCTTGATGTTTATGAGTGCTGTCAAACCACCAAGCTCAGAGAGCACCAAGGATCTCAGACTTCAATCCTGAGCTACAAATATTCTCCTTTATTGGTACAAATATTCTCTTTTATCAGTACAGAAAAAAAGAGTATTATATAGGTAGTCCTCAACTTTCCACCAGTTGCTTAGTGTCCATTCAAAGTTACAACAGGTTCTTCCAAATGCTGCTTACGAAGAGCATTTACTTCCTGCTTTTGGGCAAAACCTGCCCCAAGCAAGCAATAGCTTTACTTAACGACTGCAGCATATGCTTAATGACTGTGGCCTTCATTTCATAACTGCCATGTTTGCTTCATGAACGCCGCTGAAATAATATCAGGCCCAGTTTACAACTCTCCATTAAAAACAACACCTCATCTCAGGGCCTGGGGGGGGGGAGCCAGTTCTTCAGGGGTTTTTAAAAGATGGTAGGAATTGGAGCAATGGAGGAGGAGGAGGAAGCAGAAGTGACATAAAAAGTTGCAGAATGTATGCTGTGTGTGAAGACAGCCAGGTCTCTGTTGAACCTGTGAGAAATGGAGTTGAATTTTCTGGTGAGTTCTAACTCGCTCATTTTGAGGAGAAAATATTTTGGGTGGTTTCTTTTTTCTTTTTCTTTTTGCAGACAATAACCCTCTTAATCCTTAACAGGCTGCAGGACTATTTTGTTGGAGAAGATTATAACACACCTGTCCCTCTGTTCCATTCTTAGATGTTGCGCAACAGACCTGGGATGGAAACATGCAAAAAGATGTCCTACTTTCCTAGAGCCCAGTCAAGACAGTCATCCCCTCACAACCGGTTTCCAGCTTTCTAGAGCACATGTAAGTAGTCTAGAGATATTGTTATGAAGGATTTGCCGTAACGTGGCATAGATTTCTCTTCCAGCAGTATGAAATGAGGTGCCAAAATGGCATTCATCTTGACATGAATGAGGTCCAGTGAAATGCTCTCTCCTGGAGGGCGCAAGGCACTTTTCTTTGATTAGACTCTTGAAACAGTTCTTCTATCTCTTCAGTTCACTAGAAATGGACTTCTGGTCATGCATACTAGCTCATCTGCACAGGCGAAAGTTGTGGTTACCCTCCTCCATTCTATAGAGTCACAGTCTATGGGCAACATTTTGTGAAGTTGTTTCAAAGACATTCTTTGTAGACATCTTTGTCAAGGTTGGGCACCTATAAAGCATTGCATGGCTCTCGAGCCTGTTGTACAGGTTGTCTTGGGTCAACAATGGCACACAGAGTAGATTGGAATATGCAAAAGGAGATGGTTTTCCACATCTGATGCAAAAAAATGCAAACTTTGGTAGGTTAGGGCATAAAATGTGTATGTTTGTTGTGTGCAAGATGAAGTTAAATTTCCTTAGGTCAGGAAAACTGCAAATCAAACAAAAGTGGAGATATTGGCAATCTTCACGTGTTGAATAACATGAAACCGATGGATTCATGATTAATACTTACATAGAATGAATGTAACCTGATTTCTACATCCCTTGTCCTCTACGAGCCAATCAGTTCCAATCTTTTATGCTCTTTAATTCCCTTCCCTTCCCAGAAGGCAGGAAAGTGGCTGTTGCTGGATGGGAGAGGGAGCAAGGGATTGTGAGAGTGACTGGGAAACTGTCACAGAAAATGACAGCAGCAGCCCAGCTATGCAGCACTGAATAGCACTGAAGTAGCCACAACTTTCCCAAATATCATTCCCTTGGGAATCATAGGTCTAAGATTTTGGATGCATTCTGTAATTTAACCTATTTGAGGTACCTTGGTGCATAAACTGTTGCTCCATTGTATTTCAACTCCAGGAGTCATATATCAAAACATTTGGAAGACATTAAGCTGGAGAAAAAAAATTGTAATGATTGTATATACAACCTCCATCCAGTAGATGGCAATGTTCAATGTCCTTGTGGCTTAGCCCCGCTCCTCTCTTTATTTTAATTGCAGAAATTCCTAAAAAGTGCTATGTATGAACTTTTTTATGGGGTGAGAGGACCGGGACAACATGCAAATAGTGCTTTCATAAAATAGAAAATTTTCCAAATAGTTTTTTTTTCTATTTTCTAGAAAAAAAATAAAACTATTTTTTTTATAAAATAGAACATAGTGATGAAAAAGTCCATGATGCGTATTTATCAAGGTACAATGACAGAGTGGAAATGGGATGCTGAATTGCAGTGAACACAAGGAGTCACCAAATCAGGAACAAGCAAGGACCAAAAGCAAAGGGATTAATGTTTAGATCCGGCTAGGTTAGCACTTTTTAAATTTGGCCACTTTAACATGTGTGAGTGGGGAATTCTGAGAGTTGAAGTCCACACATTTAAAAATGGCCTAGAGTCTAGACTCGTGGTGGCAAACCTATGGCATGCGTGCCAGAGGTGGCACTCAGAGCCCTTTCTGTGGGCACACGTGCCGTCGCCCCAGTCCTAGGCCTTCAGCTGGGTTTTATAAAACCTTTTCGCTTTAGGCCTCCACGGCCGTGTGCAAAAAAAGAAAAAAAAGTTCAATCAATCAATTTCAACTTCTCGCAAAGTTGGAATTGATTGATTGAACTTTTTAGTCCCACCCAGTCTGCCGTTACCACCGCAACCACGCCCACCCAATGGGCCATGCCCACCCAATTGGCCAAGCCTACCCAATGGGCCACACCCACCCAATGGGCCACGCCCACCCGGCACCTGACGATACATAAGTGGGTTTTGGGTTGCAGTTTGGGCACTCGGTCTCTAAAAGATTCGCCATCACTGGTCTAGACCAGGGGTAGGCATGGCTGGCTCAGGAATTCTGGGAGTTGAAGTCCACGAGTCATAAAAGAGCCAAGATTGTCTACCCCTGGTCTAGACCAATGGTGAAGATCTTCCAATCTAAGGGAGTGAGACATAGACACTTACTTTTTTCCAAGCTTGAAGTTGATGTTCTACCAGGCTTCCTCTGAATTTGAAATATTGAATCGGTCACTCTCCTGATATATTTCTATCTGTATCTACTGCCTAAAATACCTATACTTTCACACCTGCACACACAGAATGTACAAGCACTCCTAAAAGTGTTTGTAGGGTGTGTTTCAAGCTTCTCCATTTTGCAGCCCATTCTGTCAGATCAAGGCAAAGGATCCTCCATCGTCCTTTCTACATTTGTAAATTGGAACAACAAAAGAATAAATGGGATCCTTGTCTCCAACCCATGGCAGATTTCCCTTCCCCTTCCCCATCCCTCTCCCTCTCTCGCTTTCACACGGAATGAGCTGCAGGTGTTTTACTACAACACAAAAGTTAACAAGGCTAGAGGTGTTGGCCAACAGCCAAGAGAAGAAAATTGCCCAGAAGAGCAAATGATGAGAAAATGACAAGAATTGTCCCATGCTGAGTTTTTGTACCTTTGTGACTCCCCAAACGAATGCATCGGTCAGTAATCAAAGGTTTACAAAGTCCTTTGGCTTCTTGGCCTCTGAATCCAAATGCAAAGACCATCTGCCCGGATGTTGTTGTCTTTGGAGAGCTATCAACCATATCCTGATCTCAGTTACGCCACTGTAAGCCTGTAACTTTGTCCCGGAGAAAATCAAAAGGACTTACTCTTTTGGGCCACGCATCAGGGCAACCAACTGGCGAAAATCTAAATTTGTACCCCCGCCCCTCTCCTGCAAGAGTATGTTTCTCTCACCAGAGTAAAATTGGTGCCCCATTTCCCCCTTTTTTTTAGCCATGTTGTCATGGTAATTGTCTTCCCTTCTCCAGAGCTGGTATGAAATCTCTGGATTATTGTCTCCCCATTTATCTGCCCACCTCAATCAAAGTCGGAGTTCAATGAAAGTGCAAGACACAAAGGCAAGGCGGCAGGGCTACTGAGCTGGGCCTTCTGCTCTAATTCTGTTTGGAGGTCAAAGTCTTCCTCACCCAGCCCATCCTTGGATGTCCCAATAAAACCACGCTTTGTCTAGCACTTGCAATATTGACAATGTCTAGCACTTGCAATATTGACGACGAGGGAGTGGGAAAAGGGGTGGGCTGCCTCTCTTTATTGCTTTGAAAACAAGGCTGGCTTATGGTGGGGGGGGAACGTGTATTATTGAACAATTAAAACAAGAGATTTTGCAAGAGAAGCAGGCAATCCGCTTTTGAGGATTCTGAGGAAGGAAGTCTTTGGGAACAAAGAAAGCAGAACATTTGCACTCAGGTGGCAGGTCCAACTGTAACGGAGTGGGGACTAAAATTAGGAGAAGCCTGCTCAGATAGGTCATGCTGGAGTATAGAGATAGGCAGACAGAGAATCAAAGTATAAGTAAGTGAGTCTGGGGAAGGAAGTAATGGCTATCCACTCTGGATTGCTTTGAATTATGGCAGTCTACTCAAGTGGACTCTGCTTCATTGCAAATAAACCCTGGCAAATAAACAAAGTTGGAAGGGACCTTGGAGGTCTTCTAGTCCAACCCCCTGCTCAAGCAGGAGATACTATTTCAGACAAGGGGCTGTCCAATCTCTTCTTAAAAGCCTCCAGTGATGGAGCCCCCACAACTTCTGAAGGCAAGCCATGCCACTGGTTGATTTTTCTCAGTGTTAGAAAGTTTCTCTTTAGTTCCAGGTTGCTTCTCTCCTTGATTAGTTTCCATCCATTGTTCTTTGTCTTGCCTTCCGGTGCTTTGGAAAATAAGTTGACCCCTTCTTCTTTGTGGCAGCCCCTCAAATACTGGAACCCTGCTATCACGTCACCCCTAGAACTTCTTTTCTCTAGACTGACCATACCCAATTCCTGCAACCCTTCTTCCTATGTTTTAGTCTCCAGGCCTTTCATTATCTTAGTTGCTCTACTGGTGATTGTAGGCTTTAACATCTGAAGGTTCAAGGTGGTGAAGTCTTTTTTGGGAGGAGGGTGTGTTATGTCATAATATTGATGGCTTCTTAAAAGCAAGCAAAATCCACATTCTCTTTGGTATGTATGCACCAGAGAAAGGGGCCTCTCATTTCCTTCCGACAAGGGAATGTAAGCCGATCTTGGCCACAGAATCCTTTGCTCAGCAATTTGGGGCTTGTTTTCATTGGCCAGTCCTGAAAGCAGTTTTCGGATGCTGTGCCTTTGCCAACAGAAAGGCTTGCAAATCCAGCAAGTCTGAGAACCAAGACGTCCTCTCTGCCCCGTGCGCACCTTCACCCCTGGAGTCTAACCTGGACTCCTTTCGGTCCGAGGCTATAACAAGTTTGTCAAATGTCTTTTCCCTTCGTAAGTCCCTACCCGTCAAGTAAAAGGGTTTCCCGGTATGCTCTTTGACCCTAACACCACCTGCCGAACTTGGAATAGGCTTGCGAAGGTGCACAGGGACACGCGCATGCAAATTGAAAAATAAAGCCGTCGCCTTCAAAATGAATGCAATGCAGTTGTGTTGCATATATGGCGCAGACTGATTTACATTTGCTTTCTAATTTCTGATTGACCTCACACAGGCTGGACAGGGACAGCCAAAGGGCCAGATGTGGCCAGAGGGGTGCGTAAAATGCCCATGTCTGGTTTACAAGAAACTGAGCAGGATTGCTACCTTTGTGGATTCTTCTATTGAGGTCCTATTGGTCGTGCCATCCCCTGTATCTTCTCAGAACAGCTAGATTTCTCCTGAATGCAAGTCATGGAGGCAATTCATGGATGACAGATATAGATGACTCACCATATTTCAATAGCAGAGCAAGCCTAGTTAAAATACCAGCTGGAGATTTGGATTTCCTTCTTTAACGCCTCCAGCTGGAGGAATTCTGGGAGTTGAAGTCCACACATCTAAAAATTGCCAAGTTTGAAAAACACTACTCTAGAGCAGGGGTCCTCAACTTGGCAACTTTTAAGACTTGTGGACTTCATCTCCCAGCTTTGCTGGCTGAGGAATTCTGGGAGTTGAAGTCCACAAGTCTTAAAGTTGCCAAGGTTGAGGACCCCTGCTCTAGAGGAATCCCATCCAAATTTGGTAGACTTAAACGTTCAGCTTCCCCTCATACACATTAAGCTTTTTCTACAGATTATCTATATATCTGCATATGTATACATTTCATAATATATAGGTGATTTATTTAAGATGTACAACAGCAAATCATTTTAAAAGAAAGCCATCTCTGTAAGTCATAATTTTGGCACCTACATGAAATAAACCTCCCTCTTTTGTGCTGATTTTTCATTTTAAAAAATGAAAATAAACCCTCTTTGTTGAATTGTAACCGATCTTCCGTTGTTAATGAATCAGATTATTGAAGTAAACCTCAGTAAAGCCCTAACTGTAAAAAGCTTATTTATCATGAAATCCCAATAAGCTCTGGGGGTTTTGTGCCATCCACACACACAGTAACAATATGAATGCCGTGTGTTTTTCTAAACATATCTTCAGATTTTCCTGGAGCATTTAAAATAAAATTTATGTATATTTCCCCCTCCAGGATCAACATAATGATCTCCACCGCTCCTTTGAGGCAATTAAAATAGGAACTTTGACATTTAAGATATTATTCTCCTCCTTCATTAAACAATTATAAATAATAGCAATAATTAGCAAATTTGTGCTATTCATTCTCCCGAGGAGTAAACCTTTCAGGTTAATAATTGGAGCTGTTAAGGCTCACCTTTTAATCAAAGGATTGACTGCTTTAAAGAAAACTGAAGCCGTTGGTTTGCCTACAGATGATGGATAATTAAGAAAGTCTGAGCCAATCTAAACACAAATGGACAGTTGAGAAGACTCACAGGGCTAGAGGAACATTTTCCCATAACTTGGTCTGTTTTTCTTCTGCCTATTTAGAGGCAGGGAATTTTCCAAATTCAATATAATCTGGGATGGAGAATATACAAGTCTGAGCTCTACGTTGGGCCATTTCCCCAAGAAATTTGATCATACCAAAGGGCCGTTTAAACCAGTCCAATTTAAGTGACTCATAATTCATTTGATCTATTGATCTGGGCAGGATGATTTTTTTTCCACATCCAGGCCCCACAGGGTTAAATAATAACAATTAAGTCGATTGTCCTGGTGGCCCTGAATGGCTTCTACATCCCTGAAACCCAGCATTTTTCTCAGCCACTGGGGTGAAGCTGGGCTGTAGGTTTTTAATACAGGTGGTTGTTGACTTAGAACAGTTCTTTAGTTGACCGTTCGGAGTTACGGAACTGAAAAAAGGGACTTATGACCATTTTTCACCCTTATGACCATGGCAGCATCTCCATGATCATGTGATCAAAATTCAAACGCTTAACATATTTATGACAATTGCAGCGTCCCAGGGTCACGGGATCCCCTTTTGCGACCTTCTGACAAGCAAAGTCAATGGGAAAGCCAGGTTCACTTAACAACCATGTTACTAACTTAACAACTGCAGTGACTCATTTAACAACAGTGGCCAGAAAGGTTGTAAAATGGAGCAAAACCCACTTAAGAAATGTCTCGCTTAGCAACAGAAATGTTGGGTTCCATTGTGGTCGTAAGCACAATACAAGTAATACAATATTTGTATTGTAAGTATTACTACTTGTAATACAAAGAGACTTCCCCATCTTGTACTGCATCTTATTAAGCATTACTTGAAAAAAATAAGAATTTAACTACACTTTGCATAGCATTTTTGGCAGTTAATTTTGCAAACCATTCTATGACTTGGCTTCTGGAATACCGAGCATTTATTTTAGTCCCTCCTCCTCCTCCTCAAAATGCCAGTCGTTCTAAACTTTTGGATGGTATCCCTGTCATGTCCCTTCACATGACCAGGCAGAAAACAGCTTCTTTCAGAACATAATCTTCTTTTGAGTGGTGAAAAGGAACACCGAACTGTTGTGTTTGGAGGTAACCTGAGATAGCTTCTCCTTCGGCTCATTGCAGGATGCACGGCACCAAGAAGGAGTTGAAATTATTTTTGTTTCTCTCCCAGCTAGAAATTGGGAATGATTAGTCTAGTGAAAAAGAGAACCAGGTGTGACATGATAGCAATGTTCTCTTATTTGAGGGGCTGCCACAAAGAAGAGGTGTGTGTGTGTCAACCTATTCTCCAAAGCACCTGAAGGCTGAAGAAGAAATAACAGATGGAAACTAATCAAGGAGAACACCAACCTAGAACTAAGGAGAAATTTCCTGACAGTGAAAACAATTAATCAGTGGAATGACTTGCCTCCAAAAATTGTGGGATGCTGCAATACTAGAGGTTTTTAAAAAGAGACTGGACCACCATTTGTCTGAAATAGTACAGGGTCTCCTCCTTGGGCAGGATGTTGGACTAGAAGATTAGATAGACTTCCAATTCTATTATTCTACGTCACATTCTATGTCTATGATCCAACTGCCTCTTGCAAGCTGATGTCTACTAGATAGGACCTACAGTAGGTCTGGATGCCTGTGTCACGAGGACTTGCCAGGGTAATATGAAATTTCCTGATGCCAACGAATGCTATTCTGCTTATTTGCAAAAACAGTGGAGAGACCTTTCTGGAATTTCCTCAGAAATCAATTTCGGAATTTCCAGGGTGCAGAACTTTTTAATTGCAATCCCCTTCTCTCTGAAATAGTGGACTCCAGAGACCAGGATGTCTCTGTCCGTCCTGTAGACAGGAGGCCATGAAAATGGTGCCCATTTCCCAAAACTGTCATTGGATTGGAAATGGTGCCGTTTTTCCAAGTCACGTGATCCAGAAAAAGACTGCAAGCGGGCCGTGACTGTTCTCCATGAGCTTTGCTGTCTAATTTGGGTTGAAGGAGAGGTTTAAACCTTGTTCTTCAAAATCATCTTTCTACTGCTCAGCTTCTTGTTCTACTATTGAAGTACTGCTACTTTTAGAAAGTCCCCCCCTCCCCCTAACATTCAGTCAGAATATGCCTTGCTGAAACTTAAATCATTTTCTCATGCCTGGTACTCCAAAATAAATAAATAAATAAATAAATAAATAAATAAATAATACAGGTTTGGTAGCACTTTTTCGTTTCTTTGAAGAGTTGCTGCCTTATGAGTGGCAGGTCCATCTTCTCTCACAGCTAAACTTCGTTACATCTTTTAATCCCTCTTCCCAAGATCATCCCTGATCTTTCTGGTGATTCTTTTCAGAACATGTTCCAGGATTGAGATACTGTCATTGGAGTGAAGTCCGCCCAAACAGAAGAAAGTGGAAATTCTTGCTTAATGTGATTCATAAAATACATTTTTAAAAATGTATTCAGTTTGGACGCAACCCAGCTCTGAAACCCTGTTGATGTAGCCCAAAATTGCATTTGTCCTTTTGTTAGCCACATCACGCTGCTGATTTATGTTTATACTTAGTTTTTAATCAACTTCTATTCCAAGGCCTTTTCTATTCTTGTACCTTTGATTTCTGCCTTCTCCCAGAAGAGGATTGCACTGTTAATTTTTTAAAATCCATGCTGTTTATTTTTCAACCTGTTTCTTTAGCTTACCAAGCATGGCCTCCACTATTTCATCACAATCATAATAAAAATATTGGTTTTTGAGTTTATTATTATTATTCAGTTTACTACGCCATTGATTCTCTCGGTAACAATGACAATTCTTAAAGAACTCTGGAATTCAAGATTTCTTCTGTAAAAATGAGTCCTTTCTCCGTATCATTTTAACCTTTTGACAGTTAGCAATGAGGGGTGCGATGGTGATTCCGTAGATATTGCACTTGGACATTTGAAAGCTTTTGATCAAGTTCTTCCTGAAAGTTGTGAGTAAACTTGGCATGAGATAAAAGGGCAGATGCAGGTTCTGGCTTTGCAATTAAAGAGGCAAAGAATCTTTTCAGCAGAGGAATGCAAAAACCGGCGAGATTCTATATTAAGAGGCTGGCTGCTTTTTAGTTTCATCATTAACAACCTAGAGTGAGAAAAACAACAAGGAAATGTTCAAGTTTGCTCCGGACATCAAATTGAGGATGGTAGGATGGTTGAAATAAAAAGGATTGGAAGGAATCCCATAGTGAACTCATCCACTTGGTTAAAGGTCAGTGAAATGGAATTTGTGATTCAACGAAAGTGTGAAGTGATTCAACCACAAACAAACAAATAGATAGATGGAGGCCTGGCTTCCGATATACATCAAACTGGCAGTTGTTGGCCATGAAAATGATCTTGGGGTCATGTTAGAGACCCCATAACCTTCTTGAAAGTGGCAAGTAGGTTTAATCCAACTTTTTCCATTCTCTTTCCTACTCCTAACCAGTGGTGGGATTCAGCCGGTTCGCACCACTTCGGCAGAACCGGTAGCTAATTATTTGTTGTCCAGGCCCAGAACAGACCTCTGGAAGTGGCATCCACACAGAGAACCGTTTGTTCCAGTATTTGAATCCCACCACTGCTCCTAACCACTAGGTGGCAATGAAATGGCACTGACTTGCACATTTCGTGGCCTTCAAAGGATACACAACCACACCTTTGTGCTGAAAATGCAGACTAGTTGAGCAGCTATTGGCTGCCTCGTGTCCGTCCGGCTTTTCCCCAGTGTCTAATTTGACCAGGGTTATTTTTGTACCCATTTCAGATGATACACAGGGACCTGTTTTTAGGCACTGCAATTTGCATACTCCCCAGCTGAAACAGAGAAAATTTAAACAATGTTAGCATGCATTGGGTGGTAAAGGTATGGTTAGAGTTCGGAAGATATGAACAAACCCACAGCAAATGATGATTCAAAATATGAAACATTTGGTCAAACATTCCAGGAAGTTATTAAAGGGATCAGAATGTTGGGTTAGATCCTGGCACTCAGTGTGATTTCCCTCTTTTCTTTTCTTTTTTTCTTTTTCTTTTTCTTTTTCTTTTCTTTTCTTTTCTCTCTTCTCCTTTGCCGGGTAGACCGGCGCCCAAACCTGGCACTTGGAGTCCCCTCTCCCCGTCCCTTCCCCCCCCCTGCCGGGTAGACCGGTGCGCATACACACACACAGGCACTAAGACAAAAAAACAAATCTATCTATCTATCTATCTATCTATCTATCTATCTATCTATCTATCTATCTGTACACACATACATAGGTACATACATACATACACGCACATGCACACGCACAAAGACAAAAAACAAATCTATCTATCTATACACACATACATAAGTACATACATACATACACACACACGGACGCATGCACACACGCGCGGGCACAGGTACACGGACACAGACACACACACGCACGCACAGACACGCACGCACATGCAATGAGACGCACGCACACAGACACGCGCACAAGCGCTCACACACAGAAACACACAGACGCTCACACGCACGCACACAGACACGCACACTCATGTGCAATGAGGCGCACACACGCACATGCCGACACACACACTCGACGTGCACGCTCATGTTGGGTTAGGGGTTGTTTTAAAGAAAAGAGAAGGAAACAATTTTAGAAATCTCAAAAAGAACCTGAAGCACATTGGATATTATATTTGATACGCAAGCTACTTTTAACACTCATTTTGAGAAGATCCTCTCTCTCTCTCTTTTTCATCCTTTCCCTTCCTTCGTTGCAAAACCTTAAGAAATTTGAATCCAAACAGGAAATCTGTAAAACAACAACAAAGCCCAGGTTGAGATACATTTTATATAGTTTACTTATTGCTCTTTTCTGAGAGCTTGTCGCATGGTGGTTGAACTGTGAATGTTCACATTTAACTGGAAGCAGAACAGGCTGCATATGCTACAATAGTAGATTTCTGTTATTATGGGAATAATGGCACTCAAAAGAAGCAAACATCTGGAATCCTTGCAGATTTCATCAAGCTTTCAGGCTGTTTGCAAACATTTCTACATAAAAAGCAAAAAAGTAGAACTTCTTTTAACTTGAGTTTGATCCCAGATGAGATGTATCTCTGTAGTTGGCTGAGCAACAATCCAGAAATGGCTTCCTGTTGTCTTTTTCAACTGCTCGAACAAGTCTAAGCCCTAGAATGGTTTGGCATTCACCCATCCGAGCATGAACCCAAGCTAAACTTGCTTAGCTTTTGAGCCCAGACCAGTTCAGTTACCTGCTGAATTAGAAGGATGCAAATCAAAGACCCAATTTGAATTTGCAATTCTATTTGAATTATCAGTGCAAACTAAATTTGTGATGTGATCCAGTAAAAGCATGTGTGTAAAAACTCCCATCAAACCTTTGAAGGGAATCTTGACAATTCAACTTGAAGGTTTGATTCAGAGAGGAGCTTTGATTGTATCAGAATAAAATGGCATGTATGAACCTGTGTTACACCACTCAGATCCAGGTAGATCTATTTCTTCTTTGTTTACACCAACACACGCTCTGAACTTGCAAAATTTGGGTAAGGAATTTTATCTAGGAGTTGGATGTGGGGATTTCTCTTTGCAAAAAATGTGAAATTTCACACAATGTGGCATTTCCCTCAATCAGACAAAATCATGTGCTGACACGGCAGAGCAGGACACTTGTGCCCCTCTGCCTGGGGGGGTCCTCAAGTCTTACACCCTCTTGTCTTAGCTGAGTTTAATTTTTTTTTAAATTAAGTAAAAATGAAATAGGAAACTGACTTGCTAAAAAGCAAAATACCTGCCTACATCTTTCTTTACAGAATTCTTCTGAGCCCTGTAGGCTTTTTCTTAGAAAATAGGATACGATAGGATAGGAATAGAATAGGATAAGGATAAGGATAAGGATAAGAATAGAATAGAATAGAATAGAATAGAATAGAATAGAATAGAATAGAATAGAATAGAATAGAATAGAATAGAATAGAATAGAAGCTGGAAGGGACTTTGGAGGTCTTGTAGTCCAGTCCCTGCTCAAGCAGGAGAACCTATACCGTCTCAGACAGGCGATTGTCTAGTCTCTTCTTAAAAATCTCCAGTGATGGAGCACCCACGATTTCTGGAGACAAGCTGTTCCATTGGTTGATTGTCCTCACTGTCAGGAAGTTTCTCCTTAATTTCAGGTTGCTTCTCTCTTTGATCAGTTTCCAACCATTGTTTCTCATCCTTCCCTTTGGTGCTCTGGTGAACAACCTGGCCCCCTCTTCTTTGTGGCAGCCCCTCAGATACTGGAACACTCCTATCATGTCTCCACTATTTCTTCTTTTCTTCAGACTAGCCAAACCCAAGTCCTGCAGCCGTTCTTCGTATGTTTTGGTCTCCAGGCCTTTGATCCTCTCAGTTGCTCTTCTCTGAATTTTTTTCCAAACTCTCAACATCTTTTTTGTGATATGGTGACCAAAATTGGCTGCAGTATTCCAGGTGTGGTCTTACTAGGGTTTTATAAATAAATAAATAAAGAAGAAATAAATAAAGAAGGGGAGATGATTGAAGCCCAGAATTTGACTTGTGTATCCATCTAACCTAGGGGAAAAAAGGAGCTGAGAGACACTGAGATATATGGTATCCTGGAAGCCAATAGGGGCTGTGAGAAATACCCTCACCACTTGCTCTCAAGGAGTATCTGTTCCGAAATTAGCCAGGGAGGGTGAGATGCCTTCCATGCTATCAACATTCAAAACAGGCCTCTAGGGCTTCAAAGGCTCCTTATCTCCATTTGGCCCAGCTGAAGGGATACCCAACCGCAGTTCTTTTTTTCCCCCCCAAAGTCAAAATGAAGGAACTGGAATAGATCAAGAAATAAGGAGAGTCCTTGGAAAAGACACAACATCATATGACAGGTGCAAAGGGAGGACATCACGTTAGAAAACAAATGTTATCTTGCATTCTGACTTTGTTCTCCGTGGAGGATAGAAATTGGCCATAAAGAAGTCTAAACTGGCAGGCCTGGGTGACATTGTTTCACCGGGGCAGCATGCAAATGGTGATAATAAATATCAGGAGAATATTGGGGAAAATAAGGCACCATAAGCAGAGCTCTGCTCACAGCCACAATGGGAACCAGAATTTCTGGTGCTAAGCAAGGTGGTCATTAAGTGAATCTCCGGGGTAAAATGTTGGAGAAACAGTGTCCAAAATTCGTTTAACGACGTCAACGATTCTTTTAGGTCAAAGGGAGAACTAAACCGAACAGTCTGCAGCCGATCCTTTCAGGGTATACTGCTAGGGCACTGGACCCTGAGAAGGTTCACGGACTTAAAACTAGTGTACTACCACTACGACATTCACACTCTTGACCAGTTAAGTCCCCCTTTTAAGTGCTGTTGTAACTTTGAACGGTCACTAAACGAAGGGTTGTAAATTGAGGATTACCTGTATATCATGCTATTGGTTTAGCATTTATTATGTCCCAGTTTACAAGGGATGCATTGATTCAGACCCTTCCTTACCACTCCTAGCACACTGTTTTTTCAATAAAGGAGAATATTTGTAGCTCAGGGTTCAGATGAGGGGTCCTTGGTGCTCTCTGAGCTTGCTTGTTTTCTTGCAGATGTTTCATGACCCAAACTAGGTAACATCATCAGTGCTGGAAGGGAGTGAGGTTTGCAGAGAGGAGGAGGAGGGGGGAAGGGGAAGGAGAAGGAGAAGGAGAAGAATTGTGTGGTTCTTGTTGTTCACAGAGCTTGGTTGTTTTCTTGCAGACATTTCACTACCCAACTAGGTAACATCATCAATGCTAAAAGTTGGTGGAGTTTGCAGGGAGGAGGAGGAGGAGGGGAAGGGGAAGGGGAAGGATGATGATGATGATGATGATGATGATGATGATAATTATAATAATAATAAAGTTGGAAGGGACCATGGAGGTCATCTAGTCCAACCCCCTACTCAGGCAGGAAACCTTATACCATTTCAGACAAATGGCTGTCCATCTCTTCTTTAAAACTTCCAGTGTTGGAGGAAGCGAAGGAGAAGGAGGAGAATTGTGTGGTTCTTGGTGTTCTCTGAGCTTGGTTGTTTTCTTGCAGACATTTCATTACCCAACTAGGTAACATCATCAGTGCTAAAAGGGAATGGGGTTTGCAGGGAGGAGGAGGGGAAGGGGAAGGAGAAGGAGGAGAAGGAGAAGGAAAAGGAGGAGATTGAGAAGGAGAAGGAGAAAGAGGAGAATTGTGTGATTCTTGGTGTTTTTTGAGCTTGGTTGTTTTCTTGCAGATATTTCATTACCCAACTAGTGCTAAAAGGGAGTGGGGTTTACAGGGAGGAGGAGGAGGAGGAGGAATGTGAAGTCCTTGGTGCTCTCTGAGCTGGGTTGTTTTCTTGCAGACGTTTCATTACCCAAACTGGGTAACATCATTAGTGCTCCTTATGATGTTACCTAGTTTGGGTAATGAAACGTCTGCAAGAAAACAAGCAAACTCAAAGAGCACCAAGGACCCCTCACACTGTTTTTTTTTTTTTTGGCATGGTTATTTGCTGGGTTTTACAACAGTCTTCCCGAAGGAGACCCCGAACTCCGTCTGGAAACAGTTCCCCAGGAACCCGACCTGGGCCTTGTGAACTCTGAAACACAAAAAGTCCCACTTCACCTCCTAAATCCAGTTCGGTTATCTCAAAGACAACTGGGGGAACAGACCCACCCGGTAAGGACCGTTGAACTTTTGTGGGGGGGACATACACACGTCTACTTGGATTAGCTGCCATTATTTGCCGAGAAGATTATAAAGAGGAGAGGAAATGTCACGGGCACAGATAAATGGCCATGTCAATATTTGGGGCCAGGGCTGGAAGAAAGGAGGAAAGCGATTCCGAATGACCTTAGATCCAATGAAAGTTGTCGTGTCCCCCCCCCTTTTGCAAGTTACCAATGCAGCTGTCGAGGGTCTGAATGCTGGAGGGGGCAACATGGTTGCTAAGACATCCCAAGGTGGTGGATTTGGCTTTCATTTTTAATTCAATAAGGTTGTCGGCACTTATAGCCCCCTTTAAGCTCTCCCCAGTAAAAGAATTCCTGGGTCAGATAGTAGACTGTTGGCAAATACGGAAGTACACACAGCACAGAGTATTTCAATAGCAGTGCATTTTCCCTCTTGAACTCACGGGGTGACCTTATCCTAAGAGGCACCGCCTTTTAAGTGAGGCTTTTCATTCTCCATTGTTTCTTTTTCTTTAAGCAGCTCAGAACATTTATTTATTTTTTGGTAAGAATGGGAACATTCAGCAATATATCCTTGCCCTACCAGGTGTTCCTTAGCTCACAGTGTGGCCCTCAAATCCAGCCACATCGCATTCAGTCTTCTGAATCATATCCTAATATTGAATGCTATCGCAGTCACTTTCTTGGCTGGGACGGCTCTTTCAAGGCGCTTCTGTTATGACCTTCAAAAGCATATTTTAGGATATGATGCATAATTCTAACTACACTCCTGTTCCTAAAGGTTGGGCCAACTAAATCTGACTTACTTAATGGTTATCCAGCTATTCGATTTTGGTTGAAGTGGAATTTGGCTCAGGATTCCCCCACCCATCAATTTTTCGCCAAGGCCGTGATAATCTAACATTGCATCTACTTTTCTCTCCTTCCAGATGAATGGGAACCTAGGGGAGCTCTCTTTCTGGTGAATATTATGAAAATATGATGTCATAGAGGAAAACAAATTGGACTGTCCTGTTTTCAACCCAGCAAGGTCCATGTCTGGCTAGCCTCCTGTCAGGTGCAAAGAATCGGGACTACATATAGAATTATAGGTAAGATGATTTATTGGTCATTCCTATAGGCAACAATCTAGTGAGCTAATGCACTAAATTGGGGCTAGATAAGAGTCAACGGAATTCAGGAGGGGTTGGACTTAGGCTGTTTGTGGGAACGTAATGATTCTAGGCTGATTACTCATCTGACTCCACCCCCAGGCTTTGCCTGGTCTTCTGTATGTCCCTTCTTTCAAGTTATCAAGTGAGCCATTGCTGCATCTCCTCCTTCTTCTCACCCAAGAAGATCTTAGCAATAGTGTGTATTAATAGCCCTCAGATACCCTACAGCAGGGGTCTTCAAACTTGGCCCTTTTATGACTTGTGGATTTCAACCCCAGAATTCCTCAGTCAGGCACGCTGACTGAGGAATTCTGGGAGTTGAAGTCCACAAGTCATAAAAGGGCCAGGTTTGAAGACCCCTGCCCTACAGTGATGTTAGAATTCCAAGTCAAGTCTGTTGCTCCATCCCATGAAATTCCATGCAGAGAAGTAGAGGGTAGTAAGAGATATTATTCAAATTGTGCTATGTTACCAGGACATGGAGAACCACTGAACGATGTGTAACCCTGTCTGAAATGGCATAGCTTGTCCTAGGCGTAACTACATTTCCTGAGGCAGAACTGGATCCTCATAACAGGTCTCAGACAGAATGCATTGGTGGGATTGCCAAATTCCCTTTAGCACAGAAAGCACCGCAAATTACCTTGATTTTTTTTTCTTTTTCTTAGAGTTATGTCAAACCCGGCCATTCTTTCAGGTCATTAAGTTGGCAAGGTAAACTCGGATCATTGTATCCAAGCAAACAATGGCTTCGCTGTCCTCTGTGCCAAGAATGGATGAGTTAGAACATCCTCGTGAAAGCGTGCTTTCAAACGGGTTGCTAGGCAGAGATGGACCAGGAGTTGTAGCCCCCAATTTAGGGACACACCTGTAGAAGGCCAAAGACCAGCAATCTGCTTGGATGAAGGAGACTTGACACAATTCCAGCAATGCCGAGCAAGTCATCTCAAAAAGTGGCTTAAGTTAGATCTGTTTATTCCTCTTTGAGGAGACTATTATCCTTTGCCTTCTGTTTTTGCACCCCGTGAAGTTGACCTGCTCTATTAAGAGTTTTAACATTTCATATCAGAAATGAAGTTACAGCAACTTCAAGCTCTGGGCCATTGGCTTCAATGGGCAATGAAATGGCAAAAAGTGACCCTTACATATTGATACTCTTCTTTCTATGCGTATATCTATTGTGTTGTATTTTATTCTTGTATTATCTTGGTTTGTGTTCAATACAATACAATACAATACATTACAATACAAAAGCAAGACAAGCAACAATGGATGGAAACTAATCAAGGAGAGAAGCAACCTAGAGCTAATGAGAAATTTCTCGACAGTTAACAATAACACCTTTCATCCCTAATGCGTTTCAGAGGATCCACAAATTTACTTTTCTTTTTCCACACGTTCTGCCTTGGAATTCTAATTCCCCTTAATTTGCCCCCCAATTTATTTCTACCTTTCATCATCTTTGCAGGGCCCTTGGTGCCCTCTGAGCTTGGTTGTTTTCTAGTTTTATTGCCAAACTAGCATCATCAGTGCTAGAAAGCATTGGCATTTGTGGAGAGGAGGAGGAGGAGGAGGAGGAGGAGGAGGAGGAGGACGACTGTGGGGTCCTTGGTGCTCTCTGAGCTTGGTTATTTTCTTGTAGCTGTTTCATTGCCAAATTATATAACCTCATCAGTGCATCTTTCTTTGCATGCAAGAGAAGTAAAGAAACTTTCTCCTGGCTTTAAAGTAGAACCTATCCACCCATTTTTGGCAACAGGTTGTTTTTATAAACATTTACTGGCATGAGATTTTATTACTTTCTTCCTTAAAAAAAAAACCAAACAAAAATTGAATCATTCGTGACCTTCTTCCCATATGAGTCAAGCATGGCTCCTGGGTTAATCACCCAATTATGCTACATAACTTTTTTTCTTCTTCAGGAAATGATTCAGGCCATCTCCTTCTCCATTCTCCCCCCCTTTACCCAGGAAGAAGCGAGAAAAGGGTTCATTTTTCCCTCTGACAATCTGCCCGTGGATTTCATTTTACAACCTCATCTAGGAAGCTTGAGTCATCGCTTGCATTCACTTTGGAGCAACGTGACCACATTCCAAAGTGTGCAGTGAGTGTTGGGAGAGGCACAACTGAAGAGACAAATGTCTGTGCCCAGCTGGGGAACCAAGGAGGGAAACAGGGAGCGTTGCTACTCAACCTCAGTTGTGTGTGCCAACACTATCATTTCCTCAGAAGGAAGAGGGAAAAGAGAAAGGACTAACATGGAGAGGTAATCAGAATAGAGCTGGAAGGGACTTTGGAGGTCTTCTAGTCCATCCCCCTGCTCAAGCAGGAGACCCCCCTTCTAGTCCATCCCCCTGCTCAAGCAGGAGACCCCATACTATTTCAGACAAGTGGCTGTCCAGTCTCCTCTTAAAAACCTCCAGTGATAGAACACCCACAACTTCTGGAGACAAGTCATTCCACTGTTTAATTATTCTCACTGTCAGGAAATTTCTCCTTAGTTCTAGGTTGCTTCTCTCCTTGGTTATTTCCATCCATTGTTTCTTGTCTTGCCTTCTGGTGCTTTGGAAAATAAGCTGACCCCCTCTTCTTTGTGGCAGCCTCTCAAATACTGGAATACTGCTATCATGTCACCCCAAGGTCTTCCGATCTTCTCCTATCATAGTTTTCTGAAATACTGATAGTGTGGTTGGTGGTATTACCTTGGGTGTGAAAGCTTGGTGTGCCCTCTCTGTGGAATTCACATTGAAAAAGAAAATGGTTGGGATTTGTCATGGGACCTATGTTTTGGGTCTGCCCCGGCCATTCAAAAGCGCTAGAACAGGGCTCTCCAAACTTGGCAACTTTAAAACTTATGGACTTCAACTCCCAGAATTCCTCAGCCAGCCATGGAGCACTGGTTTCATTAGAAAATAGTTGATACATCTTTAAATAATGCAACACCCAATTTTCCCAGCTTGGGCTTTATTTGGGCCAGTCACCAGGAGACTGTAAGTTCTAGTCCTTCCTTAGGCATGAAAGCCAGCTTGATGAGTTTGGGCCAGTGAGTTCTAGTTCCTCCTTAGGAACAAAAACCAACTGGGTGACTTTTGGCCAAGCATCAGGAACTGGTGAGTTCTAATCCTGTCTTAGCCATGAAAGCCAGCTGGATGACTTTGGGTCAATCACCAGGAGATGGTGAGTTCAATTCCCGTCTTTTGCATGAAAGCTAGCTGGGTGACTTGGCCAATCACCAGCAGGTGGTAAGTTCTAGTCCCACTTAGCCATGAAAGCCAGCTGGATGACTTTGGGTCAATCATCAGGAGATGGTGAGTTCTAGTCCTGTCTTAGATATTGAGTGAACTGGGTGGCTTTGGGCCAATCACTAGGAGACGGTGAGTTCTAGCCTCACCTTAGGCATGAAAGCCAGCTGGGTGACTGTCGACCAATCCCTCTCTCTCTCAGCCCAACCCACCTCAACGTGTTGTTGTAGTGGGGGAAAATAGGAGGAGGAAGGTCTACTAGGTATGTTCCCTGCCTGGAGCTATTTATAAAAATAATAATAAAAGCAGGCTAAAAATACAAACATGCAAATGCATAAATACACGCGCAGATACCGCCTTAGACTGCAGAGAGAAGAGTGGCATATTTCAGTCACATCTGTGAGTTGCAAGCTTCTTGATAGGGGTGGGTGTTGTAGTCATTTTGCTTTGACAGATCTTACGAGAAAGTCCCACACCCACTTCATGCTAACTAACTTGTTTACGAAGTCAGGTTATGAATGAACAAGAGCATGGTTTGGCTTGCCGATCAACTTGCAAATATGTCGCTCGCTCGTCAGAGGGGAGTACATCTTTCTCCTCTGCCCCACCCCAAAATGGGGAGCAACATCGATGATGATGGGTATTGATTGAAACCATATTCTTTGAAAGTGAAAGCTGGGAAGAGGGGGGGGGGGTTGGGGGAGGGGGAGAAATCGCATCCACTGTTCCTTTAAAGTCCCAGCAAAGTTTCCCCCTGTCTTTGCGATGCTTCTCTGAGTCACGGCTCTCGGCAAATGTGGCAGGAAGTGAAACCACAGCCGGTTCTGGAAAAAATTTGAGGCAGCTGAATTGAGGTCTCGATGGATGTCTGTGGAGATTCTCCGTCATCCAGGTCCTGGTTGTCCCAAAGGTGCTTTTTTCAGGAGGCAACTGGATTTTCTTGTTTTTCTTTGAAGACGTCTCGCTTCTCATCCAACAAGCTCCTTCAGCTCTGGCTGGATGGGTGGGGAATGGAAGGATTTATATTATAATATAAATACATGTAAATGTATTTCTACTCTACTCTACTCTACTCTACTCTACTCTACTCTACTCTACTCTACTCTACTCTACTCTACTCTATTCTATATTCTGTTCTGTTCTGTTCTGTAATTTCTATTCTATTCTATTCTATTCTATTCTATTCTATTATTCTATTCTATTCTATTCTATTCTATTATTCTATTCTATTCTATTCTATTCTATTCTATTCTATTATTCTATTCTATTCTATTCTATTCTATTCTATTCCATTCCATCCTATCCTATCCTATCCTATCCTATCCTATCCTATCCTATCCTTCCTTCCTTCCTTCCTTCCTTCCTTCCTTCCTTCCTTCCTTCCTTCCTTTCTTTCTTTCTTTCTTTCTTTCTTTCTTTCTTTCTTTCTTTCTTTCTTTCTTTCTTTCTTTCTTTCTCTTTCTCTCTTCTTTTTTCAGTCTAAATATTGCTTCTCAGTTTTTACTCTCTATTCAAAATTTCAATCAACTTTATATTAAAAAAATACAAAGGGACAGGACATCTAAGAACCTACTGTACGGTAGCTTGTGATTCATCCATGAACCATATAACCAGGTCCACCATCATTTCCATGAGTTGCTTCTCCCCTCACCCCAGGAATTCAGAGCCAGGAAGGAAGAGCAAACCACAAACCATCTTCACTTCATACAACCAATCAGTTTTTTCAAGTGATTTGATTTTTTTAAAAAGAAAATCGGCTTTGGTTTTCTCCAACTCCATCTTCTTCCTGCCAAGCTTCCTTTGTAGTTGCTTCCCCATAACCACAAGGTTGCCTTAAACTTGGACAGAGTTGTTTTCAATTGCTGGGAAAGTGAAAGTCTTTCTTCAGAATGTCAAAACCGCCTGCAAGATCAAAGACCAAAAGGTCACTGTGGTCAAACTGATGGCTTTTAGGAAGCCTATGAAAAGAGCAGGAAGGCAAAGGGTTTTCTTGTGCCCCTGGTTACAATCCTCAACTCTTTCTCAATATGCCATCCTTCAGATGTGTTGGACAGCTCCCATCATCCTCAGCCAGTTGCTATCCAACATAGTTAGTAGGATCTAGTTGGGAAAAGCTACACTCCTCCAATCGTTGACACTTCTTGAGCTTCATGTTCCTGGACAAGGTCATTTTTACAACTTGAATTAATCCTTTTGAACGTGTTTGCCTATTGGTTGGCTCGCTTGTCTGACATCTTTTCATTGCGAATACATGGACTGTATTTTGCTTTCTTTTCCAGGGCTGGGAGTCAAAACAGCAGACTTTGGCACAATCAGTAAGTAAAATTTCTTTTTTCATCAGGGGTTACCAATGGAGATATATTCTGATTCTACCTGACCTGATAAGGGAGCAAGCAGATCCACTCAATTTATCATCTTAGTGACTGGGGAGAATTTGAAAACCAACTATCTGGACTTCCTTTGGTTTGCTAGCACCAACCCCCCAAATGTTTTTGATAAGGGATCTTACAAGACTAGAGGATGAGACACTAAGCTAAGAGAACTAGGTATGTTTAGCCTAATGAAAAGAACAGTACAGAATAACAGAGTTGGAAGGCTCCTTGGAGGTCTTCTAGACTAACTCCCTGCAGGAAACCCTAAACCATTCCAGACAAATGGCTGTCCAGTCTCTTCTTAAAAACTTCCAGTGTTGGAGCACCCACAACTTCTGGAGGCAAGCTGTTCCACTGATTAATTGTTCTCACTGTCAGGAAGTTTCTCCTTAGTTCTAGGTTGCTTCTCTCCTTGGTTAGTTTCCATCCGTTGCTTCTTGTCCTGCCTTCAGGGGCTTTGGAGAATAGTACCTGAAGAGAAAGCTTAGGGGAGACAGGATAGCATCTTCCATGACTTGAAGGGCTGTCACACGGAAGAGGACATCAATTTATTCTCCATAGCACCTAGGGGTAGGACAAGAAGCAATGGGCAAAAGCTGGTCAGAAGGTGATACAACTTGGAAATAAGGAGGACAGCAACAACAATTAATCAGCTTGCCTCCAAGAGTTGTGGGTGTGCCATTGCTGGAGGTTTCCCAAAAAAAAAGTTTGGACAATCGTTTGTATGGGATTTTATAAGGATTCCTGCCTTGGGCAGAGAGTTGGACTAGAAGACCTCCAAGGTCCCTTCCAGCCCTAGGATTCTATGAGCTGCTTATCTTTCTTTTTATGTCTACATTTTATACCCCCTCTTTTTTTTCTTTTCTTTTTGCATGTTTTAAACTTTCCTGGGGCAGCCGCTGTTTGACCCACAGTTGCACCATTCTTCCTTCCCACAGAATATTTGATACTTTGGTTTGGAAACCATGAATGAGAACTTAACATGAAAGGGAAAACAGAAGATATTGCTTTCCACCGGAATTTGTTTTTTCCTTTTCTCCTCCTCCAGATCATTCCTCTTCATTCATTCTCTTAATTTCACTTGTCATTTCATGCAAAAGTTGGATTTAAGTTGGGCATATCAGCGTAAGTTGAACGTTAAGCATCCGTCCTGCTTCCTTGTAGTGCCTTGATGTTTCATAAAGAATCTCAGAAGCTAGAAATAGTGGGGAAAGTCTTATTTTGGTAAAAAGCGAAGATGCAACCAGGACTAGGAGTCAGTTTTAATACTGATAAGATTTCAGTCTTTTTGAGCCAAGTCCTGGGCACAAAATTTGAATTTGCCACATATATTATATTCGCATTATGTGACTGACTAGCGCCAATCATTTGTTGAAATTGGGGAGAAAGGAGAAGTCCATGGACAATTATCTGTATGAGTTGGCAGGGCAGAGAAGGGATACTAAGTCCTCCCAGCAACTTCCAGGGAATCTCTCCTCCAAGAATCTGATGGTTGACTGGTTTCTCTCCAGGATCTGTTTCCCTCATCTTCAGACCAACGTCTGCTCACATGTCGCATTTCATAGTCAACATTTATCACAATCTAAGTGGAGAAGGTTTGAAGGTTGCACTGAACATTTTCAGACTGTTCCCTATTTCATGTGTGGGAGGCCTCCCTGACCATTCAGAAGGATGTTGTTTCCTTCCTCTTATAAGGCTAAAGACTATGAAGGCCTCTTAATAATAATAATAATAGTAAAGTTGGAAGGTACCTTGGAGGTCATCTAGTCCAACCTGCTGCTCAGGCAGGAAACCCTATACCATTTCAGACAAATGGCTGTCCAGTCTCTTCTTAAAAACTTCCAGTGTTGGAGCATTCACTGCTTCTGGAGGCAGGTTGTTCCACTGGTTAATTGTTCTCACTGTCAGGAAGTTTCTCCTTAGTTCTAGATTGCTTCTCTCCTTGCTTAGTTTCCACCCATTGCTTCTTGTCCTGCCCTCAGGTGCCTTGGAAAATAGCTTGACTCCCTCTTCTTTGAGGCAGCCCCTGAGATATTGGAAGACTGCTATCATGTCCCCCTCGTCCTTCTCTTCATTAAACTAGACACACCCAATTCCAGCAGCCTTTCCTTATATGTTTTAGCCTCCAGTCCCCTGATCATCTTTGTTGCTCTTCTCTGCACTCTTTCTAGAGTCTCAACATCTTTTTTACATCGTGGTGACCAAAACTGGATGCAGTATTCCAAGTGTGGCCTTACCAAGGCCTTGTAAAGTGGTATTAACACTTCACGTGATCTTGATTCTATCCCTCTGTTAATGCAGCCTAGCACTGTGTTGGCCTTTTTGGCAGCTGCAGCACACGGCTGGCTCATATTTAGGTGATTGTCTACTAGGACTCCGAGATCCCTTGCATAGTAGAAAGACAGATTTTCCATTAGGAGCAGGAACTATAGAAGATGACACAGAAAGAGAAAGGTTTAGGATCTAGGACAGAATTCCAAGCCAAAAGAAGCTCAATCCAAGCCATGTCAACCGAAGATAGAAATACAACTGTAAGAAGAATAGTTGCCTTTCTGGGAAAGATTTTTTTCTGCTTCCGCTGGTGTACTAAACACGGCTTCTCAGGAGTTGAGGAAGTCCCCAGAGAGGAATCGTGGACAACTGAGGACATCCAAAGAATGAGCTTTCTAGGAATTGGTGACTAAGGGACAGCCATGTTTCCAGGAGATGTGTCTCCATCAGATTCTCGGCAGGGAGGGAAAGAATTCTTTAGCAACTTTAAGAAAAGGATCCCCATTCTTCTCAGGGACATTTGACCACAACAATTTTCGGTTCTGAATCCAGGCTCATATCTGCTGGAAATTATCTAGATTTGGGAGGAAGAAACATTGTGATAAAATGTCAGGGACTTCCTAGCAAGGCTGGTCATTCCCTGAGGTGGGCAGATTTTCAAAAAGCAGCAAAACAGTCTCTTGATGCATTCCTTTGGCCTTTCAAAGACACGACTTGGAAGGAGGATACCTGTGACCCTCTTGTGAGCATACTCAGTGTTTCGGTGGGCTTTGCAGTCTAATTTGAGTGGGGTGCCCTTCTCTGACCTCTTGCAGGTGATGCTTTGCTCCCCACCCTCCGACGAACTGGTAAGAGATTTTCAACCCCAAAGACATTATGCAAAGTTTGCTGGTCCCAGATGATGGTGGGAAGCAAAACAGGCTCCGTGGAATCCTGTTAACTTGACTTTTGGGGTTACGGCATGATTAGAAAACCTCCTGCTTTAAACGAAGTTGTAATCCAACGAGCTTGAACGTCGAACGCCTTTGGGAAGCAGGGCAGAGTTTTCTGGGGGAAGACGGGTCCATTTATTTCTCGAGCCAATTCTTTGCTGTGCGCACATACCCTGCAGCACACAAATATATAGTGCCACCTTCCTCCTTGACTGCAAGGATAAATTAAGAATTCCTGACACACAATATTGCTCCAAAGGAGAAGGGGGAGAAAAGCTGAAAGGAAGAAAAGGAACTTGGTGTGTGACTGAGCACTGAAAGAAAATGTAAATTTCAGTCCCAGACTTACTTATTAAAAGAGAGAAAAGAATGGAACTCAAAAACCCAACTGTTTATTCTTCTCTTAGCCCAGGCAGGGCTATCTCTGAAGGGGTTGGACAAAAAGAGGAGAGATTTGTCCCCAATGTCCATCGCTTGAGGTGGGGATGTGGGTTCCAACCTCTTTGATTTTTTTTTTACAGTAAAAGCACCCCCTCCTCATCTCAAAGGCCAACGTGACACCGTACAAAAGAAAAGGAAAAACCAGTTGCTTTTTTTTGTCTTTTATTAACAGCAGCGTATTATGTCTCCAGCTGCTCTGGGCTGGGGCAAGAAAATTGGTTTTGCATTGGGGAAAATGCTGCGGAGAGAGGAGGAATGATTGAGCAGGGGCTGGCAACCCCAGCCAGACGATGCAGAGTCCCATCAAAAGGCGACAGACAGAAAGCCAGACGCTTAAGGATGCTTTTATAAAAAAAATTTACATTCATGACATGCAAAATGTGATTCCCTTATGAAGATTGCCATATAATTTGGAAGAGATAGATGATAGACAGACAGACAGACAGACAGACAGAGACACATAGGTATTACATAGATATATGTATCTATTCCAGAGTTTTGCATTCAAAAGATGCAAAACATGATCCCTTGTGAAGATTGGCATATAATTTGGAATATCTAGCTGCCTACCTGTTTATCTTTCTGTCTGTCTATCGATCAATCAATCAATCAATCAATCAGATCATCTATCTATCTATCTATCTATCTATCTATCTATCTATCTATCTATCTATCTATCTATCTATCTATCTATCTATCGAGAGACTGATAGAGACAGACAGATACATACGTGTGTATATTACATGCTTATATATATCTATTCCAGTTTTGCATTCAAGAGTTGTAAAACAACATTGCCATATAATTTAGACTATATCTGTCTGTCTGTCTGTCTGTCTGTCTCTCTCTCTCTCTCTCTCTCTCTCTCACCATCCAGCCACACACGCAAACACACACATACATATTGCATACATACATGTTTCTATTCCAAATGAAAGCAACATATTAAAACATTTGGTTCCTTTCCTTCCTGTTCCCCTTCTTTGAAAAAACGGCCCAGTTCTTCTCTGAACATCTCTCTTCTCCCTCTCCCTCTCTTTCTCTCTCTCTCTTTTTCTCTCCTTCCCTCCCTCCCTCCCTCTCTCTCAACTTGCTAACTTTGAAAGATGATACAGATAACAATTTGCTTTGCCCGTCGACGCATTAAAAACCAGGATTACTGCAAAGCATTGGTGTTCCTGTGCCGCAGCAGAGCGTGATCAGAATGCAAGATGGAATTCTGTATCAGTGAGCGAGGCGAAGACATGGTGCTGGCATCCCGACTTTCTGCAAGTCTCCTTAGCAACTTGTCTGACATCTTTTTAAAAATGTTGGCAAGGGCAGAGGGGGCCGTGTCCATGTGTGCATGTCTCTGTGTGTGTCTGTGTGTGTGTGTGTGAGAGTCTTTGTGCGCGCACATCCCTAAGGCCATCCCCCAAATTTCGCACGCAATAAAACATGCCTTTTCATTAAAAAAAAAATAGTTTATTTTCCACTGAATCTTTGTGTCCTGGGGTGCAATGAGGGGATTTAATTAGTTGGGGGGGGCAGAGGTGTTTCTCCCCACACCCCTTTGGAAATGTGGGGGGTGAGGAACTCAGGACTTTTTCATGCAGAGAAACCCCTAGAGAACTGGGGTTTTTCCCAGTTTCTTCCCAATTTGGCACAGAGATTCCCCACCTATTTCCCCCCCCCCTTTTTTTCACTTCCCCTCCTTGAGGTGCTGAAACATCAGCGAAAGCCTGTTGTTTGTTAAACAATTTGGAAGGCGTTTGCTTGCAGGGTTTTTCCTTTAATTATTATTTTTAGACGAGAACTAGTAAAACAAAAGAAAGAGAGCTCCGGTCCCCGATTTTTTTTTCTTCCTCTCCCTCCCCCAAAACCTTCCCGTGGGGTTTTCCCCCCCCCTTTTCTACCCCTCCCACAGTTTGTTTTTTTCTTTTTTAACTTGACAACTGAAGAATAAACTCCTTTGGGAGGAGTGGCGATGAAGGTACGTTGCATTTGGGGGGGGTGTAAGAAAGAGAAGAAAGGAAGTTAATATGGCTGGGTGGGTGGGTGGGTGGGGGTGTCAAAAATCGGAATTTGGAATAGGAAATAGGAGATTGTTAGTTGCCTTGGAATAACTCAAGGGAGAGAGTTCTGTTTGGTGCAGAAGCCTGGTGAAATTGTGGCTGGAAAAGGATGAACTCCAAAGGGGCTGTGGGCCATAGGGAGAGCGAATAGGAGGGAGATTAATATATATATACTGTATATATATATATTTGATTTTTTTTTCCCTTTTTCTTTTTTAAAAATTCCGTTTTGCTTTTTCGGAAGGACTTGAAATTGGCTGCCATTCAAACAGATGTTCCTTGTCTTTGCAAAGTTAAGTAGGGCTTTGTATTGGAGCAAAAAATTATACATATATTTCACCAGGCTTCTGCACCAAACAGAAACTGTCTCCCTTGAGTTATTCCAAGGCAACTAACAATCTCAGATTTCCTATTCCAAATTCCGATTTTGACACCCCCATATATATATTTTTTTATTTTTTGCTCCAAGCTGCTCTTTGGGTTACTTTCGTGTCTCGACAAAACAGAGAGGAAAATAATCTGACCTCTTCTACTTCAAGGTGGTGCTTTTTTTTGTGTGTATTGATGTCTTTGTGTGCATGTATGTATATATGTGTGTGTGTGTGTGTGCGCGCACGCGTGTGCACGTGCACACGCATACAAATAGAAGGTTTTTTGTTCGAAATCCTGTAAGAGACTCCCCATAAGTGAATGTTGGTCCTGGACTAGATGACGGGACCTTTTACTTTATTTCTTTTTATCACTTTGGTATTTCTTTTTTAAATGTAGAAAAGCTCTTTTGGTGGGCTGGCCCTTAAGCTCCGCAGAGGTCTGAAGGCCCCTTTGGCCAGTTTCTTAGAGAAAAATTACCTTCTTTACACAGTAGAAATTGAATGAAATGCAAAATGATCTCTATTTCTTATTCTTTTGTCTGTTACATCTCTAGGCAGGATTTTCTCCATCTTGCTGTAATTGTTGTTTTAAACATCTGGCATCTATCTATCTACCAGTATCTACTGGTATGTATGTATGTATGTATGTATGTATGTATGTATGTATGTATGTATGTATGTATGTATGTATCTATCTATCTATCTATCTATCTATCTATCTATCTATCTATCTATCTATCTATCTATCTAGTAATTATCCATCTGTCTATTTGTCTGTCTATATCTATCTATATCTGCCTGCCTGTCTGTCTAACTGTATCTCCATCCGCCCATCCATCCATCCATCCATCCATCCATCCATCCATCCATCCATCCATCCATCTTTTATCCAGGTCTATTTCACTTTGCCCACCCTCTGCGTATAGAAAACTATATATAACTTATTTCAAATTAAAAGTCCACAAGAGTTACCCAGGGTTCAGGGAGGGGTCCCACAAACTAAAATCTAGCAACCGATCAATGTTGCCATGTTTTTCTTTTTCTTTTTGGATTTTGCGTTTCATGCTTCGTTTCTACTTGATACAGTCAACTTAGTTTAAAACAAAGTGAACAAAAAACACCCTCTCTTCAATTTTTTTTATTTTTTATTTGTATTGATTCCACAACCTTGTAGGTACGATACCTGATTCAGTAAGACCCATAAAGAAAAATACAAGGTCAGAAATTTTTTTATTACCTAACTACCTAATGGCATTAATTTCAGAAGTAACTTTACATTCCATATAACAAAAACTGTGCTGATATAATGAACGAACAGTTTAAGACCAGACATGTGTTATATCTGAAATTTAATATACACGTCAAACAAAATAGTGCGCTTAGAAATAAACAGTATTTACAATAGTATATTACTTATAATATAGTTAACCACTCTGTATATTTTTCTATAGGTTACTATATATAGATGATCCAAACTATTTAGAAAAAATAGATTTCTCATGAAGGTCACCCATTATTAGATCATTCATCCACGTCTCTTCAATGAATATGGTAAAAAAAAATCCCACATTATTTGCTAGGTAATTCTCTACACCACCATTTTCAGCCAGGTTGTTGCATTAAAAAAGCAATAGCAACCCTCTGAATTATTTCCCCCGTTTTTTATGGGATTGAAAACAACTCCAAAACGTGCTTGCATTTGAACCAGTTTTCATTTCCATTCTGAATTTTGACACTGATTTGGCTGTAGCCATTAATTCTCTTCCGCAGAGGCAACTGTAGAAGGCAGAACATCAAAAGTCTCAGGAAAAAAGACAGAAAGAAAGAAGGAAGGAAAGAAAGAAAGAAAGAAAGGAAGGAAGGAAGGAAGGAAGGAAGGAAAAAGAAAGGAAAAAGAAAGAAAAAGAAAGAAAGAAAGAAAGAAAGAAAGAAAGAAAGAAAGAAAGAAAAAGATTATTTTCATTCTTTTGGTTTCAAGCTTTCATGTTCTTTGATGTGATATAATGTCTGTCTGTGTCTGTCTGTCTGTCTCTGTCTACCTACCTACCTACCTACCTACCTACCTACCTACCTACCTATCTATCTATCTATCTATCTATCTATCTATCTATCTATCTATCTATCTATCTATCTATCTATCTATCTAATCTCTCTATCAATAATACATTCCTCTATCTCTTCTTCTCTCTCCCATCTATCCTATCTATCTATCTTCTCCCTCCCTCCCTCCCTCC
>NW_015387525.1:160845-182601 GCF_001527695.2 Protobothrops mucrosquamatus | reverse complement strand
TTCCTATTGTATCTATCCAGTTATCTCTCCCAGGCGTCCTTGATGCTTTTGGTTGGTTTTTTTTTAAAGACGTTTCATTACCCAAACTAGGTAACATCATCAGTGCTAGTAAGGAGTGTCAGCCTATATTCTATACTATATTCTAGAATATAAACTGACAGCAAACTGCACTCCTTATTAGCCCTGATGATGTTACCTAGTTTGGGTAACGAAACGTCTGCAGGAAAACAGCCAAGCTCAGAGAGCACCAAGCACCCTATATTTCAACCCTGAGCTACAAATACGTCCGTCCCTCCCTCCCTCCCTCCCTCCCTCCCTCTCCCTCTCTCTCTCTCTCTCTCTCTCTCTCTCTCTCTCTCTCTCTCTCTCCTATCTATCTATCTATGTAGATTATTATTTGCTATCCCCTGTTAGCAGCTGTGTGGTCTTAGCGGTAGCAAAAGAAACAATAAACTGAAAGGCAAAATCAGCAAACTTGGCAAGGAGAGCAGCTCGAGCTGGCAGTTGAGCGTCCAGCTGGGGCACTGAGGGAATAGCTTTCTCTAAAGATCTCCGCTGAGGGTTTCTTTCTCCTCCCTCTTATTTTTTTTTAAAACAATCTCAGCAGCTGGAACAGTTATTCCTCCATCTGCATGAAGAGTCAAAAAGTTACAGTGGAGAATTCATGATCCAATATGGAGCCAGGTAACGTTTCTCTCTCTTATTACCTTTGCTGATGTAAATCTGCAGCAAAATTCTCACCGTAGCTAGTTAGGGTAATTGTTCTTGTTGTTTTTAATAATCTGGTGTTATTAACACTCTTTGTTCCTGAGGCTTATTTGATGATATTCAAATTAGAAGAATCACATTTTATTATGAGTTATCGTCTTCTATCAACGGATGTATGTTTAGCTAGATAGCTAGAGGGATGGGGGGCACAGAGAAAGATAAAATGCTATGCTCCTTAAAAATGACATACCTCTTTCTGTGAAAATGTAAATGCAACAAAATAAATGACCACCTGCCCAGGGATACATTTTTTTCATAAATTTGGGCCTAATGAGATGGTCTCCTGCATTTAGCAAGGATTTCCACAACATTTTGATCCAGTCCCTGCAAGTATCTCAAGAATTATAAATATTCTTTTTCTACCCAGCGTATTAGTAGTTACAGGTTTGTTTGGGGTTTTTTTGAAATGTAAAAAGGAGGTTATAGAAGAATATATTTCTAATTTTTGAATGTTTGGAAAAACTATGAGTAGCTTAATGAAGAAATCTAGATGCAATTGACCGAACGCCAACAGTCACAAGATACTTTTATTTTGACCCTGTCTCTATTTCACATTGTTTGACAAGTCTCTTGAAAAGACTAATGCAGGCTGCTTGAAAACCACATTCATAGCGGATGCAGAATTGTTGAATGTAATTGGCAGAGAGAGGGAAAATCTTCTCTTTCAAAACGGCTTTCTAATCAAATTTCCTTTTTCTAGTTTCTACTGAAACTCGTCTCAAAATGCTTAGTTTTGTACCGATGTTTACTCAGGTCATTTTTAAAACTGACTCTGGAAAATCCCAAAGTTTAAGAGTATTTATCGTTGCTTGATTAATGCTACATTCATGGAAACACAATAAACCAGCTTACTAATATGACTTATTTTCTGTTATGGTCTGGATTCATAGAACACACTCAGCCACACATATGTACACAAGTAACTAATATTAACCCTAATCAAGCTTGGCATATAGTAGAGATACTTCTGCTAATTTGTGTGAACACAACTGCAAACTCACTTTTTTTTTCAGTCATAGTTGTCTCTCTGATATGCCGAAGCCTTTTAAGATAATACAAAAAGAATTGTGCTTATGTATTTCATTCTTTGACATGAGCAAAAAAAAGGTTTTGAGATGGTGATATCCCAAGTCTTTCCATACTTAGTATAAGATATAGAAGCAAAATACAAGGAAATCTCTCCTTTTTCCATGTTTATCTGAGCACCTTTCCAGGTTTCTCAAGATACTCTTCAGAGACAATGATATCTTTGGAAAATAAGACGGCAGCATTGTTTTAATCCTGTGAATGTATTGTGGGGAAAAGTGTGAATCTGTATTTTTTTTAAAAAGCATATGCAGCTCAGTCTAACGCTGAGACAAAGAAAATATTTATTTAATGTATGATCTGCTGGAGAGAAGGCCATGAGATCTGTTTCCATCCATTCTTCCGTCCATTTATTTCTTTATTACTAAAGTATTAAATCTTGCCCCCCAAATCTTCCCTAAAGTGTTTCACTCTGGATATTCAGACTACTACTCCCATCATTCACCAACGGTCATAAGTTGTACTCCAACGCACTTGGGAATTCCATCTTAGGAAAGGCTAAGGTCAAATGAACCAGTGCTTAAAATGGGATTTAGCTACCACACCAGCCATCAATGGCATGAAAGAGCGCTGTATACCTAAGCTGGGCCCTGCTTGTTGTGAATAATAAATGTATATGTGTTCCATGAAAATAGTCCTGTTGTGAACTTGTGCTCATTTTGAAGGTCAGATTTGGGATGGGGAGAAGTAAATGCTTTCTCAAGACAAGCTAATAAGGTACAAGCAGTCCTTGACTCACGACCAACAAGGAGCCCAAAATGTATGTTGCTAAGTGAGACATTTGTCAATTGAGTTTTGCCCCATTTTACGACTTCTCGTGCCACATTTGTTGAGTGAATCACTGCAGTTGTTAAATTAGTGACATGGTTGTTAAGTGAAGCTGGCTTCCTCCATTCACTTTGCTTGTCAGAAGGTCACAAAAGGGGATCCCATGATCCCATGCAACGGTCACGAATATGAGTCAGTTGTCAAGCATCTGAATGTAAATCACGTGACCATGGGGATGCTGCAATGGTCATAAGTGTGAAAAATGGTCATAAGCTACTTTTTCAGTGCTGTTGTAACTTTGAACGGTCACCAAGACCTTAGTATGTCGAGAACTACCTGTATTACAGTCTCTGAAATTATGAGAGAAATATTTCTCTCTCTTTCTCCCTCCCTCTCCCCCTCCCTCTCCCTTTCACTCCCCCTCCCCTATGTGTGTGTGTATGTGTGTGTGTGAAAATCTCTGAAGTCAAAATACCTTTGTTTTCTTGAGTGCTCTGTAGTTTTGGAGCACCAAGAGGAAGTAACTAGAGTTAAGCTAACTTTGTCTTGGGCAAAAAAACCAAACCAGCACCTGGACAGGAGATTCTTGGTTAGCCCCAAGACTGTGGGCCATCAACAGTCTATCTATAGCAGACATGTCAAACTTGCGATGTCAAGTGACATCACGCAACGTATCGGGACAATTTGCCGTTGCCAGCAATGGGGTGGGCACAACTTACGCGTGATGCGTCCGGCCTGTGGGCTGGCAGTTTGACACCCCTGATCTATAGTAACACTATCTAACACTTCCTAGATAGTGTTAAACGAAGACAACAGAGGCAAACCAAACTTATGCTATTGCCACAAAAAATGGATGGATGAGTTCATAAACAATCAGGAGTCAATCGCAACTTGACAGAGACTTTAACTTGGAAGAGGAGAGCCAAGAAGAGTGAAGGTTTATCTGACAAGTGTTCTGAAAAAAACTGCCTTCCCGTCCTGATTTTCTGAGTTCATCAGAGAAGCTGAAGTTGGTGTGCACCTGATCAATCTTCTCCACAAAAGTGAGAAAGGTTCTATTTCTCTTTAAATTAAATACCCTCCCTTCCTTAATTTGCACCTGTACATACATATTAGCACAGGCAGATTTTATGTAGCTCAGTGTCTGGTTCTCTCTCTTGGTGACACATCTGCTCTTTTTCTTTGGTGATGGGTTTTTGTTTTTTGCATCTCCCCAGGTAAAACACCTGTTAGAACAGCTATGTACCAGTAGAGTAAAAGATTTCAATATTTTTACCACTATTATCTACATTGATCAAGCTTGTGAGATGGTTTCAGGAATGGCTCTTTCACCTGTAGATAGCAACATTGTCCCATTGCACAGAGAAGAATGAACTTCTGCCAAAGACTTAATTTTATGCCAATTCCATTAGTCTTCATTAAGGTTTTGCATTATAAATGAAAATAGAAGGGTTCTTTGGAATTATATTTTCAGTTTCTTATCCTGACCATGGGAAATTGATCTGGACTACCTATAAAATTCATGTTGCTAACAGTATGTGGACCTTACATGAAGATGGGATCCTATGAGACTGTTTTGAATAAAAGGTTGGCTACGAACTGACCTAAAAAAAACACCTAAGCAGTAACCAATCCATGTGCAGAAATCTTTTGGGGAACCTGGTGAAGATACTGTATAGTGATAGATTGAAACAGTGGTTTAATTAGGGTAAAGGTTGATCTGATTCATACTCTACAGTAAATCATATGGTTTGCTTGGTTGAGTTCAGGGTGTTGAGTGACTTTCACTGTACTTTGCTTGGCTTTGTTAATGGCGTAGCATGTCATTTTTATTGTTCCATAAATCATGAATAGAAAAGTGTGCAAGCAGTGTGTAGACGTATTGTAACTCATGCTACTCTTTCAACAACAGGAGATGAGAATAATTCCATGGGATCAAACAAAAGTATTTCTAGTCCACCTTTCTTATTGGGTCATATCTCATACTAAATCATAACATAATTTGCGTAGAGTTGACTAAACATATTGTGTAAACTCAATCTCTTTAGTTTGTCAACTAAGTATAAGGCATAAATTCTCCAGTGCATTTGCCAGCAGACCATGGCTGAACAAACTATAGCTTAACATGCTCTACGCCGGTTTCAGTTTCTCCATAACTGGAAACTCAAAAATTAGAAGATGAGCTTCTATCTTAAGTAATTGATCATAACTGCCTTTGTAATCAAGAGTAATCAAGGTTGATAGTTCAATCCACCCTGAATTTTACAGGATGGTATTAAAAAGCCAACTTGCCAATTCCCTAATACTGATGACCTCCTTCAAAGAGGTGGATCAGAACCCCTGGAGAACATGTGGTTTCATTCACGAATTCCCATGTATCTAAAGTCCAGTCCTGCCTAAAACATGGCTTCACTTGGGGTATCAAAGTAAACCATTTTTAAAATTCCTTAGGCATTATAACAGCTTAGTAGTATGGCCTTCCAGTTGTTGCTAGTCCGCAATTTAAGCAGTTCCCACCAGCACAGCCAATAATGAGGAATGCTGGGGGATGTAGTTCAGCAACATGCAAAATACCTATGGTACTCTGTTGGGTTCAAGTTAGCTTACTCATAGAATCATAGAGCTGGAAGGATTTGTGGCTCCAGACGTACCATCAGCTTTGATTTATCTGCTTGTTTATTTTATGATGTAGGGGTTCTACTTGTCTTTATATTGTAATGGCATCATCTACACTCGAGCTAATGTTGGCGTAGGGTGACATTAAAGAAATATTTCAGAGAAATAAAACATAACAAAATGTTACATATTGTAGTTATATAAAGTGACATAAAGGGTAAGCACAGGCTGGAATGAAAGGGGGCTTTTAAACAAGCAATAATGGAAAGAAAGAAAGAAAAAATAGCAGACCAAGTTGTCACACTGGGCGTGTCATTGAGGGCTTTCATCCAGCATAAGGGGAGAGAGTGGAGAATTTTCTCTTCTTGGCAGGTGAGTGCTAGAGTAGACCAAGGAAGGCTAAAATACACTGGTGTCCTGGCAAATATAGACACAATAAAGGATAATATTTGTCGCTCAGGGTTGAGATAAGGGGTCCTTGGTGCTCTCTAAGCTTGCTTGTTTTCCTGCAGACATTTCATTACCCAAACTAGGTAACATCATCAATGCTCTGGTAACTAGGTAACATCATCAGAGCACTGAAGATGTTACTTAGTTTGGGTAATAAAACATCTGCAAGAAAACAAGCAAGCTCAGAGAGCACCAAGGACCCTTCAAATATAGACACATTTGACCAATGCAAGACAGGGTAGTCCATTATCCTTGAGCTCACAATAACAATATTCTGCAGAAACTTCCCTCTCAATTTCTCAGAAGTTTTCATCAGCTGCGAAAGAGGCTCCCATTGTACGACTTGCGACTTGGGTATTTGAGGATATCTTCTGAGCTTCTGTGGGAGACACCTTGGAGTTTCCTTCACAGATGGAGGTGATCTGTTGAGTGTTGCTGTCTTCCATTATACGTTTTTCCATCGCTCTCTAAGGCCTTCCTGGTTACCCACATCTGAAAATCTACAAAGGTGTCCCTTGGGACCTCTGCTGCCCAGATTGAACAGAACTGTTGGAAACGAGGGAGGCTGAAGGATATTGGAGAGATGGTCGCATGATAAAAGACACTCACCCAACGTCTCCTGGCCTCCGGGTAACAAAATAAGCACACAAGCGCAATCAATTCCTGGAAATCTCTCCACATTTTTCTCCTTGGGAAGAAATGTTGAAGGCATTTAAACTGAAGAGGGACTGCAAGAAACAAAATGCAGAAAACCCCAAAAAGCAGCAGAAGAAGGCAGAGAGGGTGTTTTCCTCCCCCCTTCCTCCTCCTCCTCTCTGTTTCTCCTTAGCAGCTGCTCCTTTGTTGCCTCTGAACAGGGAAGCAGTTTGGCCTTTTAATACTCAACTCAGGTGGTGCCAACAGGATTAAAGCTAAAGCAAGACCAGGGAGAAACAATCGGTTGCTTGGAGAAATCTTTAGGGATTCAGAAGAACAAAACAGAGCAAAGTGGCCTGAGCCTGCTCAGTATTCACCAGAAGCCACAAACTGTTGAGTAGCAGTTGGAAAAGAGAAATAGAAGTGGGAAACTAGAGAGAACTGGAAGGGGGTGAAATAGAAAGAGCTGGCCAGCTTACAAGAATATGCAGACCAGGAACAAAAAAAGAAGCAGCTAGGAGCGGAGCAGAGAAGGGACTTTGGGCCCAGATAGTCTTTCTTGGTCCAGTCAGTGTTTGTGAGTGATCCATGTACAGGTTGAACTTCAGGATCGTCTTGGGAGACCTCCGGGGTGCAGAAATGATCTTTCGTTCCTCCACCACCACCATTCAGAACAAAGGGAGGTTTCTTTGTTTTTATGGCGCATCTTGCAAAGGCTCGCTGTGACTTTTGATCGTTTCTAACAGGTTTGTGTTTTCATTTCCAGAAGTGGTTGTGATTCAAGCTTATGATTATGAATGCTACTGCTCCTACTGCTATTAAGGAGAAGACCTTTCTGCCGGTTGCCACAAACCCGTAGATCCGAACTTGTGCTCCTATCCTACACAAGCTTGTATCTATAGGTATGTGTCTGCTTGGCCAATGCACAAATGGTGGATTTACAGGCTGTAAATGTCCCCCCTCCCGTTTGCAAAAGTGGAAGCCCTGCCCTCCTGCCCCTGATCTGCCCCTTCTTCTCTCTACTTTTGTTCTCCTCTCGAAATATAGAGCAAAATTTAAAGTGGTCCCACTTAGCCTAAACGTAAGGAGATCAGCGTCAATTCAAGATAGGAACTGAGCAGGCATTTCTGAATAGTTTTAATGAATATAGAGGAGCTGACTTATCCTAAACAATTCATAGCTTCATCTGACTTAGAATGGACCACACTGGCTAGCAGCAATTCTGCTAAGCATCAAACCAGCCTCTTTTGCATCCTTACCTGGGACTAACCAGGCACCTTTTGTAGACGTGGTTCTTGATTTACAACCACTCTGTTTAGCAACTGTTCGAAGTTACAATGGCAATGAAAACTGTGATTTATGGCCAGTCCTCTCATTTACAACCATCACAGCATTCTCATGGCCACAGTTGGGTGCGTAGCAACTGGTGTGTATTTATGATGGTTGCCGTGTCCCGAGGTCATTTGTGACCTTCCCAGGCAGCTTCCGACAAGCAAAGTCAATGGGGGGAAGCTGGATTCACCTTAACCACTGCAGTGATTCCCTTTAACGATTGTGACAAAAAGGTTGTGAAATCGGGTGTGGTTCAGTTAACAGCTGCCTTGCTTAGCGACGGAAATTCTGGTTCCACTCGTGGCTGTAAGTAGAGGACTTCCAGTATGCAAACAGATGCACTGTTGCCGAGCTTCTCCTGTCCAATCCCTGGAAGCATCGCCACCTTTTTTGAACCAAATTGGGAGCCCTCGTCTGTTTGTTTCAGAGAGCTCCTCCTTTTTTGTCCAGGCCTGTGACTTTCTTGTGACTTACAGCTATTTGGGACTCCCATCTCCCTTTCCCCTAGCCAGCAAGGGCAAGGGATTCTGGGAGATGCAGTCCCGTCTCCAGAGGCTGCGTGTTGTTAGTCTGCCCATCTGAACTTCCAAGGTTTCCTGTCCTGTTTGTCACCAGTCACCCTACTCAGCCTTCTCATATTCTGATTTTGAAGTTTTCACTAAACATTGATAACATCCTACACTGAATGGATACAACCATACAAGTCCTCCCTTCCCCTTCCCTTCCCTTTCCTTTCCCCTTTCTCCTTTCTTCTTTCTCCTTTCCCCTTCCCCCTTCCCCTCCCTCCCTCCCCCTTTTTGGTAGTCGATTCCAGATTATATAGCATGCATGGAGTTATCCCAGAGGTTTGATATCCCAGAGGAATATCCCAGAGGTTTGATCACACTATCTCCAGGGGGGGCCTCCCTGCTTCCTTTCTGTAGCCAGGAAGACACCTAATATTGATCCGAGATTTAAGGCAGAACTAGGGAGCCTGCAGCGAGTCAGAGGTTACTGGATTGCGACTACTGTCATCTGTGGCCTTTGGGCATGCTGGATGTAGCTTCTGAGTTGTGGTTCCACACTACTAAGACAGCTGCGAGGATTCCGGGGTTCTTTTCCTATCGGTCAGCAAGCTGTCATGTCGAGATGGTCTGTCCTGGGTTACGTTTCCTGGTAGCGTTGGTACTGTAGATAGGCCTTCTTGACTGCGTTAGGATTGGAACTGCCCACGGATGCTTTCTGCTTCCCGAAGACAATGCTTTGCCACAGTGTTTTCCTTTGTGTTGTTTGAGGGCAGGATGGTTGTCATATAAGCCAATTCCTGAATCGGAGTTTTGGAAGATGAAGAAACCCTAATTGCCACATTGTTTGTTGGCTTTCCGGTTATTGCTATTCCCAGAGTAGATAATTGATTATGTCTGCACTTCCCAGTCCTTAAGAATTTGGAAGTAGTTATCTAAAAATGGTAGACTTTTGAGAGGAAGAAGCTTTTTCTTTGTCTGGCGTAGACCAAAAAAAGGACAAAAGACTGGATATGTAAAATAGACTTGCAAAACAAAAAACAAAAAAAGAATAATCACCTGGTGATAGATCAGTTGCTAACTAAAGTATATTTATTCTATCATGAAGACCAGTAGCTCTCAGAAAAACATGGTACCCAAGGGGGAAAGGGTCAGGGAAGGAGGAGGGGGAAAAATAAAAAAGCCCAGGCACCAATTCTTAAAATGACAGTTCTTATCACAGCCAGGTAGGGTGAAAGAAAAGGGGATGAAGTAGCTGCTGGGCAGGTAACAGTTAAGGAAGCTTGTTCTGAGGAGAAGTGATTAATAGCTCTGCACTCTGAAACGTATGTGTGTAAACCAGCTAAATATACACATAAAATGATATAATAAGCTGCCTTGCATTGGCTCCTTTCAACAAGAGGTTCACCTTCAACGGCTCCGATTCTTTTTAACAAGAGCTAGCTGGGTTAAAGCTGGAACCTTCTGTCTATAAATATTTATCATAGCACTAAATCGAGGCCTTTTCTCCGGTGCATACACCACCTCCCTCATCCAGCATTTTTAGCTTCTTGATCTTTCATCCTGTCAACAGCATCCTCCATCTTTCTCGGTGAGCCTAAGCTTGAATTTGTGAAGGTCTATACCTCTCCCTCCATGGAGGGAGGGAAGGAGGGGGAGAGAGAGGGAGAAGCCCTCTGTGGAAGCTTCAGAAGAGTCAGATTAACAGAGTAACAGAGTTGGGATCATTCAGTCCAACCCTCTGCTCAAGCAGGAGACCCTATACCATTTCAGACAAGTGGCTGTCCAGTCTCTTCTTAAAAACCTCCTGTAATGGAGCACCCACAACTTCTGAAGGCAAGCTGTTCCATTGGTTGATTGTTCTCACTGTCAGGAAATTCCTCCTTAATTCTTCATTGTTTCCATCCATTGTTTCTTGTCTGGCCTTCAGGTCCTTTGGAAAATAAGCTGACCCCCCCTCCTCTCTGTTACAGCCCCTCAAATATTGGAATACTGCTATCATGTCACCCCTGGTCTTTCTCTTCACTAGGCTAGCCATGCCCAGTTCTTCATATGTTTTAGCCTCCAGGACACTAATCATCTTCGTTGCTCTTCTCTGCACTCATTCTAGAGTCTCAACATCTTTTTTATAGTCTTGTGACCAAAACTGAATGCAGTATTCCAGATGTGGCCTTGCTAAGGCTTTATGGAGCGGTCCTTAATACCTCACATGATCTTGATTTTATCCTTTTCTTAATGCAATCTAGGTTGCACTGGCTTCAGTCAACCACAGATTGGTCCTGTTACCATGAACAATGGCAAGGAACGACAGAGTGGCATCTATCAAATATCAGTTTCCTTACCTTGTACCCATGTTCCACGTTGTTCTTGATTTCACAAAACTCTTTCACGAAAGCACAGCTTTACGGGATCTGCTCGTGAAAATGGGGCAGGAGGAAAGAAGAACTGCTAAAACATTGCTAGAGATTGGAGGCCTGCTAGATTAGTTGAGATTTATTATCTCCTTATTTTTCCACACGCTGTGCATGCCTTCCTTTTTCCTCTTAGCCATTTTGTTTCTTGGTACCCCTGCCAGTCATTTTTCCCAGGGCGGAACTCAAAGCAGCGGGTCCAGGCTTCCAAGCACTGTCTCATCTAGATGATGACCATATCTAGATGGCTTAGCTTCAGGAAGGTGGTGTTAGTCCATTCTCAGAGATCTTCTCCCCTGTCGAACGCCATTTTACCTCTCAGCCTTCCAACTTCAGCCTTTGTTAACATGGTATCTTCCCCAGCCCTGGTCTACAAGGAGGTAGGCTCCATGCTACTTCCCCTCCAAGGCCCCTTAAAACTCTATATTATTGTTGTTGTTATCATTACATATATTGGATTTCAACTCCTATATTCCCAGCTAGTCAAATGCCTCATTGCGAGTAAGATATTACGTATGACCACAATTGAGCCCCCCCAAAAAATCTGTTGCTAAGTGAGTCCATTGTTAAGCGAGTTTTGCCCCATTTTATGACCTTTTTTGCCACAGCTGTTAAATGAATCACTGCAGGGGTTAAGTTAGTAGCCCAGTTGTTAAGTGAACCCGGCTTCCCCCCCTTGACTTTGCTTGTCAGAAGGTCGCCAATGGGGATCCCCTGACTCCCCCTGGGATGCTGTGACCATCATAAATAGGAGTCAGTCGCCAAGCGTCTGAATTTTGATCACGTGACCTGCTGCAACGGTTGCGTGAAAAATAGCCATGTCGCTTTTTTCGGGGCTGGTGTAACTTCCAACAGTTATTGAAGGAAATTATGTAAGTCATGGACTACCTCTAATTCCAAACACTGTTTTGAAACATAAGATGTGAGAAGGAGAAGGGAAGAATTGAAGCCCCAGTGCCTTACATCTCCTGAGATAGAAGATTTGCAAATAGCGTCCAGTATGTTGAAAAATGTTTGGGTTTGTCCCAAAACAATGTCTTATCGTGCCTATTTCTGCTGTGTGGACACCAGTATTGTATTCTTTGGTTCTGAGTTTTCTCCTTGTTCCAAGTTCAACACACATTGGATATATCTGCCGATCCAACACAAACGGGATCAACAATTGTTTCTACTCGTTAAAACATGGTTTATAAAAAAAACCCGTTAAAAAACAAGAGCTCAAGTTAATCAAAAGAAATTTAAAAAAACAAACAAACCCAAAGCATACAAATTTAAAAGAAGCTTTAGGGTCTGAGGCAGATAATACTTCCATTCTGGCTGCATTTAACTCACAAATGCCTTTGTGACATCAGCACATACTGTATTGTCACATTGTTATTATGTGACTGCACATATTCACCCTAATTACATAATTATCTATAATTGCACTAATTGGGTAAAGACATAATTGGTGAAAATCACTTGGAAATCAACAAGGAGATTCTGCCAAGTGGGGAAACGTAAGTTAGAGGCAATGGTTAACCTAAAATAAAACAAAACTTCCCAAAGGAGAGCTAGAAAAGCAGGAGACGGTGAGTTTTAGTCCCACCTTAGCCATGAAAGCCAACTGGGTGACTTTGGGCCAATCACCAGGAGACGGTAATTCTAGTCCTGCCTTAGCCATGAAAGCTATCTGGGTGACTTTGGGCCAATCACCAGGAGACAGTGAGTTCTAGTCCCGCCTTAGCCAGGAAAGCCATCTGGATGACTTTGGGCCAATCACCAGGAGATGGTGAGTTCTAGTCCAGCCTTAGCTATGAAAGCCACCTGGTGACTTTGGGCCGATCATTCTCTCTCAGCCTGACCTACCTCATAGGGTTGTTGTGGGGAAAAAAGGAGGAGGAAGCCATGTTGGATATGCTTGCTGCCATGAGTTATTTGTAAAAATAATAAAGGTATATAAATGCTGGCTGAGGAATTCTGGGAGTTGGAAGTCCACAAGTCATAAAAGAGCCAAGGTTCCCCACCCCTGTTGTAGACAGGTCCTTATCCATATATGAAGAAGGTGAAGGGCAGTCTCTTTGACTCACCACCAAATGACACCTTGATAATGTCTCCTTGTTGAGATGACAGGTCTATGGCAAAACCAAACTTTCATCTCATCCTAAACAAATGGGTCACTTGTCAATTTCAGCAGTGTTCTGTGCTGCTTTTTTTTTTTTTACTTTGAATTAATTTCGGCTCTTTTTGCATCAGTTTGCGAATTGTTTCCAAAATAAAAAAAATACAATGAATTTCCATTATTTGTTTCATATAATGCTGTTTCCTATGTTTGTATTTTTTGGGGGAAGCTTTTAGAAAGTAGTTGTGGGTATGTATACTTGGGTTTACTTAATATCTGTACCTTTTTTTTGTTTTTGTTTTTTAAAAAGTTGGGAATAGCAACACAATATTCTGAAAAGTTCAGATCTCAGGAATTAAGGGGGATGATATAGAACAGTGATGGCGAACCTTTTAGAGACCGAGTGCCCAAAAACTGGCCCCGCCCCCACTCCGCCCCACCCTGCCTGCCCGCAGGGCCACTCACCACCTCCAGGGCCCGCCGCAGATCGCCCAGGCAGCCAAGTAGTGCCATGGTGGTCACGCTCTCTGCCCACGCCCCGCAGCATCAACTGTGCGCATTGGGGCGTGAGAGCAGAGTCTTGTCTAAGCTGCCTGGCTGCCATGTCCTTGGCTGCGCTTGGGCCACGCTCAGGGGTGACTCTCCTTCAGGGGGGCTGCTGATGAGGAGGGAGTCGCAGGCGGAGGCAAGGCTGGGGCAACGGCATATGTGCCCACAGAGAGGACTCTGAGCGCCACCTCTGGCACCCGTGCCATAGGGTCGCCACCACTGATATAGAATGTTATTGGTGCATATATTTTATATGTGAATTCAGTACCAGATTAGAGCTGTATAATGCTATGGTTACATTTAAAATTAGATGTTCACAACATGTATGAACGGTAGCATGTCTTCTATCTAGGACTAATTAAAGTAGCCACATCTGTTTCCGGGATCACACAGCTGTAGCAGAAGCAGTAATAGACAAAGACATAGCTACTTTAATGAACCTCAAGCTTGTACTGCATTCCCACAACAATGTGTTCCTCTTCCATATCAAATCCAAAGTGTTTTCCAGCTGTATCCCACAGAAATTGTTTCTGGGTCAACTCTTCAAACAACTCATTTGCAACTCGTTGTAAAAATGGTTCCTTCACTTGAGTAGTGAATTTTCAGTAGTACATCAATAAAGTTTTATCTTGGCAGCTTTACATCTTGATTCTAGAAAAAATGTTTTTAAGGCCTACGCATGCGATAAATTTACTTGGAATTATTTGGGAGTAAGTTCCACCAAAATTAACAGGTGGCACCTTTCATTAAGTAAAGATCAACCAAACAGTCTTACAAAAATGTTCTTCTATTGAAGGTAATAATTCCAGTAGAAGAATTTGTAACAATTATAGATTTGGAAGACTTGATCAGCGTGTGATTTTTGTAATATTTGGTACAGAGGCACAGCGACTAAAGGGCTTTTAAAATATGAAGTTCTTGTAATGCCGTCAAAGTAATCATGTTGATAGAGTTCAATGTCATTTATTAATTCTGATTGGCTGAACATCTTGATCACATGTGCTATAATTTCATGACCTTTCCCCCTCCGTTCGGTTGGAATCTGTCAGCCCACTCTTTGAAATGTTGTGGGAAATTTTTCCTCTTTTTATTCCAGTTAAATTTCATTTGGGCTTGGATGTGGGTTTTCCTTTTGTTACAGCCTAAGTTACATTGTTGTGAAAAACATCATCCTGTTATTATTTTTCACTGTTCTTTGTCCTGTAAACTTGTTTGTTTTTATCCCACTTTTCATCTTGGAAAAATGAGCTGTTTTGCTTATCTGCTGAACAGCCTAAAACACTTACCTGAATCGTTCCAGCTCAAAATTCCATTTGTCAATCAACTCTGCTACTAAAAGTATAACATTCTGGCACAATGGTTAGCCTCTTCTTTCAGATTTGCAATGTGGCGCAACATAGAACAACATTAGCTCTACAGATCCTGTCTGAAAATGGCATTTTGATATAAGCTACATTTCAGATAAAAGTACATTTCAACTTGCAGCCAAGCTGAAGAGATATGTTAGACCAGCATTTCTGAACCTTGCCAATTTGAGGATGGGTGGACTTCAACTCCCAGAATTCCCCATCCAGCATAGCTGGCTGTAGGATTCTGGAAATTGAGGTCCATCCATCTTTTAGCTGCCAACGTTGAGAAATACTGCTTTAGACTCTTATAAGAGAGCTTTCAAAGACTAATGATAAAGTTGAATGCATCATCCTGGTTCAATCTTGGCAAAACAGTGTTGGATTGGCCAGCTGGATGACGCCTCTCTAAAGCTGGCCATTAATTAGCCTCTTGCCCAGACCAACTAATTCTAGTTTGGAAGGATTTTAAGCCCCCGTGTCTCCTTAATATGTGCTTTGAGTTCTCTCTGTTTCCCTGCAGATCGCTTGTCTCCTTCCATGCTTGCTACTGTCTGCTCTCTATTGATTTGATATTTGATGGTTCTTGAGCTGGGGAATGAAACTCATTCCCCGTTTAATTAATTTGTAGAGATCAGCTGTATTTCTGGCCAACTCTTAAGACTTTTGTGAAAGTCTGGTGGGCTCTGGAAGACGATGCTTCCCTTTACTTTTTCTGTCCCCCTACCCCCCGCCATCATTATTTTTCTTTTCCTTTTTTGACTTCTTGCATGTATCCAAGCTGAGGTAGTAGGTTGTATGGTTTAGAATTACACCAAGGGAGATAACTGTACAGCCTCCTAGCTTTCCTTGGGTCGTGCGCAAAGCAGCGAGTTTGATGAAAAGGCTGTAATCCTTTGGGACGCCAGTGGACAGGTAAGGACTCTTTTGTGAAACACTAACGGAAAAAAAATAGCAAAGAAGGCATTTCCTTTAACAAAGACTCAAAGTCATAAAGCCGAGCATTGTGGCCATATATATATATATTCTGGAACTTAATAATATCGTACAGCAGGGCTTTTCAACCTTTTCACCCATTGTACCACTTTTAGGATATGGCAATATCCGAGTACCACCAGTCGCCTAGCAAGGTGTCAAAAACTTGATGACCAAAAAAAAAAAAAGGAAAAAAGTGATGAAGTACAGGTAGTCCTCGACTTACAACAGTTCACTTAGTGACTGTTCGAAGTTACAATGGCACTGAAAAAAGTGCCCCCCAAGCCACAGCCGAGCAAGACACCTGCCTGCCCACCCGGCAGCCCTCCTGTCCGAGGTTTTCCTTGTTGTGAGCATTTCTGTTGAGGATTGGCAGCGGGGGTGGGGTGGAGTGTGTGTGTGGTTTTTATTCCCCCCATCTGCTGGGTGGTTGCAGCAGGTTTTGGTCACTTCACATGACCCTGGGACACTGTGACCCTCATAAATATGAATCGGTTGCCAAGCATCTGAATGTAAATCACAAGGCCCTGGAGATGCTGCAACATTCCAGCTGATTGGCGCTTCTTCTGGGCTCAGCAGAAGCTCCAGGATCAGCGCCGAGCTCCAGCTGGAGCCTGGTGCTGATCCTGATGCTTCCACTGAGCCCTGACAGTCCCGAAGAAGTGCTGATCCTGGCGCTTCCGCTGAGCCCTGACCGCCCTGCCGCTCCAGCTATCTCTCACTCAGGCTTGTGCGGTGCTGCCATCGGTTCAGCTCATTCCCCTCCCCCACTACCACTTTTCTAGGATGGTCGCGTACCACCTGCCAGGTGCCAATGTACCACAGGTGGTACCCGTACCACTGGTTGAAAAACCCTGTCGTACAGTTCCTATTTTTCACAACAGGAAGCTTGGGAATATTTTATCAATATGAAACAAAACAGTCCTCTGAGTTTGATTTTTCCCCCCTCCCCAATTAAGTCTGTGAAATTCTGCTTGAGATAGTTCTATTAATATGCCTCTCTAATAGCAAAGAGCTAGTCCGTATCACTAATAGTTATTAATATAGGTACGCCTTGATTTATGATCACAGTTGGGATGGGAATTTCCATTGTTAAATGATGCGGTTGTTTAAGTAAGTTGCATTCAATTTAATGACTCCTTTTTCTGCCTCGGTTGTTAAGTGAATCGCATGGTTGCTGTGAGCACTGCTCTCAGCAGTGAGACTCCCAATCATCCAAATCATGGTTGTCCCAAAGGTACTTTTCCAAAAGCAACTGGACTTTTCTTGTCTTTTTTTCTTTGAAAATGTTTCGCTTCTCATCCCAGAAATATTGAAATATTTTCAAGGGAAAAAAACCCAAGAAAAGACCGGTTGCCTTTGGAAAAGCACCTTAGCATTGTGACAGTTGAGTAGTAATTATGATTTCGCTGGATGTTGTAATTTCACTTTGGTTCTCAGAGATCGGGAAGCTCAGCCAGATAACTTGGCAGTAAAGTTCCCATCATTTTTTTTTTATTTCTGGAGGTCTGAAGTCCCTCATTTCTTCTCCCAAATGTCCAAATCTTGACTCTCAACTCAGCTCTGTTAACCTGAAAGACATAGACTAGGGCAGGGGTAGGCCACCTTGGCTCTTTTATGACTCTTGGACTTCAACTCCCAGAATTCCTGAGCCTACCCTATGCTGGCTCAGGAATTCTGGGACTTGAAGTTCACGAGTCATAAAAGAGCCAAGGTTGCCTACCCCTGGACTAGGGGTATGGTACCGGGCCGAGGGCTCTTGGCCAGTGGGCCGCAGAAATGGCTGGCCAGGGCACGCACATGTGGGCACACATTCACCCCGTTGCGCTAGCACCCACGGCCCTGTTCGAGCATGTGCACGGGCGCAAACAGGAACGCTAGCGCAGGGGGGTGTGTGCGCGCCCCATTTGTGCATGCGCGAATGGTCCACAAGCACGGAGGTGTGTGTTCGTGGCCCGTTTGCGCATGTGCAAACAGGCACTAGGCGCCACGGGGTACACAGCCATTTGCACATGTGCATGGCACCAGCGCATGTTGCATGCATAAACACGGGCACTAGTACCGTGCCAGTGGGCGTGGCCCCATTTGCGTGCGTGCAAGTGCACGCACGCGCAGTAATTTGGAAGCTGCTCTTCCCTCCGGGCCGTGAGCCCGGAAAGGTTGGAGAACTCTGACATAGACTCAGGTTTAAACATGTTCATTTTTGAACGTAGCGCTGAAAAATCTCCTTCCAATCACAACTGGCTCCTGGCGATTTCAAGGAGGCATTAATTTTGTTCTCTCGGCAACCCTACAAGAAGTGGTTTGCAGACTTCAACTTCCCAAAATAGCCTCGTAGCCCCGGGGTCTCTTCTCAAATTGATATGACTTCTGAGTCCAGACTAGGTCAGCCAGGTGTAAGGAAGTAGTCTAGAGAGGAGAACAAAGACTATGACAATGATGAAGACCAAAGGCAAAAATAATGTCCTGCCCTTACTTGCCTGAGGACTTCTCAGATGAATGATTGGGAGGATTGAAGTGGTCATGGGACACACTGATTTAAAGTGTTTAGAATATCATTCTACATCAAATATAGTTTTGCAGAAGTTATTTTAAATCCCTGCTCTTCCCTTCCCTTTCTGGTGAATATACTTCAACTTTACATACTTGAACTGATAAGGGAAATCATAAAGAGAACTTATCCCAGAGATGCTTTTTCACGAGGGCAACTGGACTTTCTTGCTTTTCTTTGAAGACGTTTTGCTTCTCATTCATGAAGTTGCTTCAGCTTCTTTAAAGAGGCCTTCTTTAACCTGGTGCTTTCCCATTCAGATATTTTATTTCTCTATTTTATTTATGAAATTTACATGCCGCCCGTCGCACCTGGAGGCACCTCTAGGTGGCTGACATCCAAGTAAAGGCAACAAGACCAAACATTAAAATGTTAAAATTGACAAAAAATTTTTAAAAAAAACAAGATGGAAAGGAAAGGAGCAAGCTGCACAAAGGGTGGATATGTCGAATTATTTCAATATCCATATTTTGGCCCTGTTGGAGATTATTGAATAGCAATAACAGTAGCACTTAGACTTATATACCACTACACAGTGCTTTACAGCTCTCTCTAAGCAGTTTACAGAGACAGCATATTTCCCCCAATCATCTGNCAGGGCTTTTCAACCTTTTCACCCATTGTACCACTTTTAGGATATGGCAATATCCGAGTACCACCAGTCGCCTAGCAAGGTGTCAAAAACTTGATGACCAAAAAAAAAAAAAGGAAAAAAGTGATGAAGTACAGGTAGTCCTCGACTTACAACAGTTCGCTTAGTGACTGTTCGAAGTTACAATGGCACTGAAAAAAGTGCCCCCCAAGCCACAGCCGAGCAAGACACCTGCTGCCCACCCGGCCGCGCTCTTCCTCCTGTCCGAGGTTTTCATTGTTGTGAGCATTTCTGTTGAGGATTGGCAGCGGGGGTGGGATGGGGGGTGTTTGGTTTTTATTCCCCCCGTCTGCTGGGTAGCTGCAGCAGGTTTTGGTCACTTCACATGACCCTGGGACACTGTGACCCTCATAAATATGAATCAGTTGCCAAGCATCTGAATGTAAATCACAAGACCCTGGAGAGGCTGCAACATTCCAGCTGATCGGCGCTTCTTCTGGGCTCAGCAGAAGCGCCAGGATCAGCACCGAGCTCCAGCTGGAGCCTGGTGCTGATCCTGACGCTTCCACTGAGCCCTGACAGTCCCGAAGAAGTGCTGATCCTGGCGCTTCCGCTGAGCCCTGACCGCCCTGCAGCTCCAGCCATCTCTCACTCAGGCTTGTGCGGTGCTGCCATCGGTTCAGCTCATTCCCCTCCCCCACTACCACTTTTCTAGGATGGTCACGTACCACCTGCCAGGTGCCAATGTACCACAGGTGGTACCCGTACCACTGGTTGAAAAACCCTGTCGTACAGTTCCTATTTTTCACAACAGGAAGCTTGGGAATATTTTATCAATATGAAACAAAACAGTCCTCTGAGTCTGATTTTTCCCCCCTCCCCAATTAAGTCTGTGAAATTCTGCTTGAGATAGTTCTATTAATATGCCTCTCTAATAGCAAAGAGCTAGTCCGTATCACTAATAGTTATTAATATAGGTACGCCTTGATTTATGACCACAGTTGGGATGGGAATTTCCATTGTTAAATGATGCGGTTGTTTAAGTAAGTTGCATTCAATTTAATGACTCCTTTTTCTGCCTCGGTTGTTAAGTGAATCGCATGGTTGCTGTGAGCACTGGTCTCAGCAGTGAGACTCCCAATCATCCAAATCATGGTTGTCCCAAAGGTACTTTTCCAAAAGCAACTGGACTTTTCTTGTCTTTTTTTCTTTGAAAATGTTTCGCTTCTCATCCCAGAAATATTGAAATATTTTCAAGGGAAAAAAACCCAAGAAAAGACCAGTTGCCTTTGGAAAAGCACCTTAGCATTGTGACAGTTGAGTAGTAATTATGATTTCGCTGGATGTTGTAATTTCACTTTGGTTCTCAGAGATCGGGAAGCTCAGCCAGATAACTTGGCAGTAAAGTTCCCATCATTTTTTTTTATTTCTGGAGGTCTGAAGTCCCTCATTTCTTCTCCCAAATGTCCAAATCTTGACTCTCAACTCAGCTCTGTTAACCTGAAAGACATAGACTAGGGCAGGGGTAGGCCACCTTGGCTCTTTTATGACTCTTGGACTTCAACTCCCAGAATTCCTGAGCCTACCCTATGCTGGCTCAGGAATTCTGGGACTTGAAGTTCACGAGTCATAAAAGAGCCAAGGTTGCCTACCCCTGGACTAGGGGTATGGTACCGGGCCGAGGGCTCTTGGCCAGTGGGCCGCAGAAATGGCTGGCCAGGGCACGCACATGTGGGCACACATTCACCCCCTTGCGCTAGCGCCCACGGCCCTGTTCGAGCATGTGCACGGGCGCAAACAGGAACGCTAGCGCGGGGGGGCGTGCGCGCCCCATTTGTGCATGCGCGAATGGTCCACAAGCACGGAGGTGTGTGTTCGTGGCCCGTTTGCGCATGTGCAAACAGGCACTAGGTGCCACGGGGTACACAGCCGTTTGCACATGTGCATGGCACCAGCGCATGTTGCATGCATAAACACGGGCACTAGTACCGTGCCAGTGGGCGTGGCCCCATTTGCGTGCGTGCAAGTGCACGCACGCGCAGTAATTTGGAAGCTGCTCTTCCCTCCGGGCCGTGAGCCCGGAAAGGTTGGAGAACTCTGACATAGACTCAGGTTTAAACATGTTCATTTTTGAACGTAGCGCTGAAAAATCTCCTTCCAATCACAACTGGCTCCTGGCGATTTCAAGGAGGCATTAATTTTGTTCTCTCGGCAACCCTACAAGAAGTGGTTTGCAGACTTCAACTTCCCAAAATAGCCTCGTAGCCCTGGGGTCTCTTCTCAAATTGATATGACTTCTGAGTCCAGACTAGGTCAGCCAGGTGTAAGGAAGTAGTCTAGAGAGGAGAACAAAGACTATGACAATGATGAAGACCAAAGGCAAAAATAATGTCCTGCCCTTACTTGCCTGAGGACTTCTCAGATGAATGATTGGGAGGATTGAAGCGGTCATGGGACACACTGATTTAAAGTGTTTAGAATATCACTCTACATCAAATATAGTTTTGCAGAAGTTATTTTAAATCCCTGCTCTTCCCTTCCCTTTCTGGTGAATATACTTCAACTTTACATACTTGAACTGATAAGGGAAATCATAAAGAGAACTTATCCCAGAGATGCTTTTTCACGAGGGCAACTGGACTTTCTTGTTTTTCTTTGAAGACGTTTTGCTTCTCATCCATGAAGTTGCTTCAGCTTCTTTAAAGAGGCCTTCTTTAACCTGGTGCTTTCCCATTCAGATATTTTATTTCTCTATTTTATTTATGAAATTTACATGCCGCCCGTCGCACCTGGAGGCACCTCTAGGTGGCTGACATCCAAGTAAAGGCAACAAGACCAAACATTAAAATGTTAAAATTGACAAAAAATTTTTTAAAAAAACAAGATGGAAAGGAAAGGAGCAAGCTGCACAAAGGGTGGATATGTCGAATTATTTCAATATCCATATTTTGGCCCTGTTGGAGATTATTGAATAGCAATAACAGTAGCACTTAGACTTATATACCACTACACAGTGCTTTACAGCTCTCTCTAAGCAGTTTACAGAGACAGCATATTTCCCCCAATCATCTG
>NW_015387525.1:113305-160683 GCF_001527695.2 Protobothrops mucrosquamatus | reverse complement strand
AAAAAAACAAGATGGAAAGGAAAGGAGCAAGCTGCACAAAGGGTGGATATGTCGAATTATTTCAATATCCATATTTTGGCCCTGTTGGAGATTATTGAATAGCAATAACAGTAGCACTTAGACTTATATACCACTACACAGTGCTTTACAGCTCTCTCTAAGCAGTTTACAGAGACAGCATATTTCCCCCAATCATCTGGGTCCTAATTTTACCGACTTCAGAAGGATGGAAGGTTGAGTCAACCTTGAGCTGGTCAGGATCGAACTGCTGGCGCTGGGCAGAGTTAGCCTGCAATACTGCCTTCTAACCTGTGCAGCTTCTTGAAGTCTGGCATATGAGGAAGGCAGTGAGTTGGAAAAGGTTGCCTTAAAAGGTCTTTAAGTATTTCAGGAGTAAAGCAGACATTTATGATTCAAGGGAATATTAGTACTTCTAGCAAAAGAGCATTCTTCATCAGAACCTGGTGCAATTAATACATTAATATGTCCTCAAGTGCCCTTTTCTGAAAGCTCCTCCATATGTCCTTTCAAAATATGCTTTCCATATGTCTCGCTGGTAATTAGCATTCCATCATATGTCTTCCAGCATATTAATTAGACTTCCTGAAAAATGTGGCCGCGTTACAAGTGGGGACCTTTTGCAGTCATCATATAACAGCCTTGTTGGACTTTTCAGCCCTCCGGCAAGAAATTAGAAAGGAAGGAGAGGTCTATTCAGTAGAAATCCAGATGTGCCAGGAAAGTCCCTCCTGCTATTAATCTTCATGAGCTTGAAAGTTTGACTTTTCTATAGATTCTTATTTTTAACGAATCGCCATTACAGAAGATTGTCATCCTTGTTAATTTGCTGAAAGTTTTAGGACTTGCTGGAAGATGAGAAGAAGGGAAGAAAACGGAGTACGTTGATTTCCCTCTGCTCCTCTTCCTCTTTCTTCATGAACTGAAATTAAAAATAGATGATATTTATGTGGTTGCCCATCTTAAGACATAACTCTGGATGGCTCACTACAACAACAACAACAAAGACCCAAGAAAAAAAATACAGACCATAAAAACAAAAGCCTGTTGCCTTAGCCATCCTCCATGGATGCATCCAACAAAATTGGGTTTCCATTTCACCATCCTGGGGATCAGCCAGCTCTTTGCAATCTTTTAGAAGTCTGAAATGGTAGGGACCTACCGGATCCCCAGGGGAGGATGTTGTGTAGGGCAGGGACCACTATGGAAAATGCATGCCCCCTGTCTCTCTTTAGATGGAAGTGTCTTAGAGGATTTGAGGCATGTGCACTGTATCTGACCTTGTTGGGTGGTCAAATATATGTCTTTAGCATGTGATATATTCTCATCTTATTTCCAAGAAGCTCAGTGTGGTATGCAAACCTGCAGAAAGGGACAGAAATTCATGGAATAGCTTTGCCTTTACATGTAAATAAATGTATGCAACCCGTTCCTGAACCAGAACATAGTTTCATGCCAACATCCAATTTTTTTTTCTGGCTATGGCATTAGAAAAAATTTTCATGCTAACATAGGAATATGCTCCTAGGGATGTGATTTAGCGAACGTTGTACACAAAACAGGGTATTTGAAAGAAAGTAACTTGCTAAAAGAAGCACATAAAGGGGAAGTTGGAAAAAAAAACAATTGTACTTAGGCAAAAGCGTCTATAAAAATGAGTAGTGGTGGGATTTTCTGTTTTGAAACATAGTAAAACTGATGCAGAATTGCATTGATCTGCAACTAGGAGAAAATGAAATTGACAGATTGGCTCATTCCTCTCCTATTCAACTTTTGACTTAAGGAAGAGGTGTGTAGCCCAAGGTCATTTTGTGAATTTTAAAGCCTATTCCTTTAGTCGTGATCGGCACTCACTTGGAAGCAAATCCTAAACTCACACTAACAAAACTGTTGTTGTCATTTTTAGAGCACTGGACTTCTCTTTACCCTTTTGTAATTGATTCTCCCGTAGCCCCATCCTAAGCCATCATTTTCCAGCCATTCACCAGCAGCCCACATGGTCAAATGTGTGAAAACACAGACCCAAAATAGAATGTAATGTAAAAATGATGTATTGTTTTAACACCTAGCATCCCATGGGATATATTTAGGCAGTTTATAAATATCAGCATGAAATACATCCGATTTATGAATCTGAGAGTATTAGGTGTTTCCTAGGCGAACCTTTCCAAAACAGCAATTTAGTTGGAAGATTGAATGCTGTGTATTTTATGTTTGGAAGTGAACAGTCTCAAAACCATACCAGGCTTTTTAACTGCTCAATTGTTTGGGGATGACCAAGTCACATTCTCCACCTTATAGGGAAGATGGGTGATTTAAAAAAAGTAATACATAAATAATAATAAATTAATAAATGCAATGGTTCCCTGCTTTCTACTGTACAAAGGTGGCAGCTGCCTTCACCTTAATGGACCAATTGTCATTCCTAAAAAAAATGTTTTGTTGTCATAAAGCAGTGATGGTGAACCTTTTAGAGACTGAGTGCCCAAACTGTAACCCAAAACCCACTTATTTATCACCGGGTGCCAGGAGGGCGTGGCCCACTGGGTGGGCGTGGCTGTGGTGGTCATGGCAGATTGGGTGGGTGTGGCCAAGGTGGGCGTGATCGATGTTGCTCATGGGGAGGGACGCCTATGGGGGCCGGGCAGGATTGGGGGAGATCCAGGGGTCTCTGGCAGGTGGGGTGGTGAGCAGGAGGCTTGTCCTGCGGGGTAAGGCGAGGCAGGGTGGGGGTGCCATTGTCACAGGGCAAGGTGAGGCAGGGGCCGGGGCGGCTGCTGCCTGTCACCATTGGCCCCTGCACACAGAGGCCAGCGAGTGCATGGGTGCTGGGATGCATTCGGCTATGTGGGACCTCGGCGAGTTAGTGGGTGGCTGGTTGAAGAGGGACGGTTGCCATCTCCGGGGCGTGGCGCGCGTGCCCACAGAGAAGGCTCTGAGTGCCGCCTCTGGCACGCGTGCCATAGGTTCACCACCACTGTCATAAAGCAATGTTACTCCACCCTAATGATTTGAAACTATGCAGATTTCAAGTCCCAGAATTCCCCAGCCAGCCTGGCTTATAAACTGAAGGTTTGAAAAGAAAGCTATAGGGCAAAAAACAGGCTGCCTTGAAAATAAGCTTCCTCAAACTCAGTAGGACTCTCCCTTTAGAATGTTAGTCTTAAACAGAATTATTTCTCTCTTAGAAGAGAAGAGAATTTTGATTATGGTCACTAACCAAAATTTGTTCTCTCATTTGAAAGAGAAAAACAAAATATACACCCCACTCTACTGTGTTGAGGCCAGCCGGGGAGATTATTGACAGAAGAGAATATTTGCAGCTCAGAGTTGAAACGAGGGGTCCTTGTTGCACTCTGAGCTTTTCTGTTTTGTTGCAGACGTTTCATTACCCAACTAGGTAACATCATCAGTGCTAGAAGGGAGTAAGATTCGCGCTCTTTATAACGAAAGCAAACCTCACTCCCTTCTAGCACCAATGACACTACCTAATTGGGTAATGAAACGTCTGCAAAAAAAACACCAACTAATTTGGGAGATTATTTAATGACATTTATTGAGTTAGGGATTGGGAAGAACGCAAGAAAGGTCCTCCCCCCCCCCAGTCTGAAGACACTTTACTCAGTAGTGCAGCTGACAGTGAATCAAAATAAATAAATAAGTGAAAACCCTTGGAGAAAATCTGGGATGAAATTAAAGAGTTATTTCTGCCTCTCCTCTTTATTCAGTGTCTCCCGAACAGAAGGCAACTGTTCATTTCAGAGTGCGCCTCGTTCTGTCTTTCGGTTCTGAAGCCTTGATGAGTTTTCCAAGTTCATCTTAGCCCCAGGTAAAGAACACCTAAGGCTCAGAGGGTTTCATTATGGCTATCATAATGTTTGGGCTGAAAGTCACCTGAGAGCAATTTATAATTCACTGTAGTTCTCGGTATCAAGGTTGACGATCAATATCATAGCCTTGGGGTGGGAACCGGCCTTTTAGAACAAAGCAGAAGAAACAAAGACTGAACTGACCTAAACTTTCATGAACGGTGTTGGTGTGATGGGGTTCTTTTGAGAAATGGTACGGGCAAAATTTCCTGAGCTTCATAAGAATATTCTCTAAACCTTTGTTGGTATGTTTTGTTACTGCATAGCTCAGTGGTGGCGAACCTATGGCACGGGTGCCAGACGCGGCACTCAGAGCCCTCTCTGTGGGCACGCGCACCATTGCCCCAGTCCTGGGCCTTCAGCTGGGTTTTATAAAACCTTTTCGCTTTAGGCCTCCGCCGCCGTGTACAAAAGAAAAAAAAGGTTCAATCAATCAGTCAATTTCAACTTCTCGCGGAAAAAAATAGATCTTGCAAAGTTGGAATTGATTGATTGAACTTTTTAGTCCCACCCAGTCTGCCGTTACCATCGTAGCCACGCCCACCCAATGGGCATGTCCAGCCAATGGGCCACACCCACCCGGCACCCGATGATGCATAAGTGGGTTTTGGGTTGCAGTTTGGGCACTCGGTCTCTAAAAGGTTTGCCATCACTGGCATAGCTCTACGTGTCGCCTTCATTTAGCCACTCGGTTTGTGGCTCCTGTTGCTGCTCGTTGCTTTTCTGAATTGTTGCTAAAATGTTGACTTTGCTGTTTCTCAGTCTGTGTTGGGAAGTGGGGGGGCGCAGAAGGTGTTTGACCAGCTGCTGGCTGGCTGTAGGTTTTCAGGTGGAGTGGTAAGGCTGGATGGGTGGTGGAGAGAAACTGAATTCAGACACTAGTTGTAGATAGATATTGTCATTTTTTTACTGTGGTCATATTGGCACGTGTTAAAAATGAAATTTTGTTGCTTTCTCTCAAAAGCATACACATACTTAACACACATTTAAACATGCTACATACAGCATACGTATAAACCTACATCCTTACATATAAATAACACATAAATATTAACCGCTGTCTGTCTTGAATACATGTAAAGGCAAAGGCTTATAGAAATAAGCAAGGCCCATAAATGAATAAGGATTCCTATGGAAATGTATTTGGCATGCAATTATTTGGCCATGCAGTGCTGGTTTTGGACTTCATCTGAGCCAAAACATCATGAGAAATTCAACTATTTGGGAAATCGCTGCTTCTCTTTGGAAAATATGACTCAAAAGCAGGTCTGCCATCCAGACTGGCTTGAACAGTGACCTCTGTCTTCTTAGGACCAAGAATGCTTTCAAAAGCCACCGCATGATGCTTCTTGGATTTTTGAGATTAGTCTGTCTTTGAAGTGAGACCGATGCATTGGGGATCCTTCACTCGGTTTCATTCCTCGGCTATGTGCAGAATGCTCTAAAGGTGCCCTTGGCTCCAGCTTTTCTCCTCTTCTGTCTCCTTCTGTTTTTATCGTACTTTAAAGGCGTGACCTCAGGAGAGCAAATGAACCAGGCTCACCGCTACAAGGACAAAGATTTAATTCATCCTCTGTGGGCATGAATGTCATGGAACTGCAGGGGAAAAGAGCAGTTGAGATAAAGGGGGTGGGGTAGCATGTTCTTCCTCTCACTGACCTTCAGAGTCCACCCTGTCAATCTGTGTCACTTGGGGTGCCAATCTGCATTGGTGTGAATGTGGTTGTTCAGTGGTCATAAGTGTGGTTGAAGATGGCTTTTAGGCTATGTTGTCCTAAGCAGGGGAAGAGAGGGGAAATAAACATGAGCCAAAGGAATCAGAGATTGTGTTAAGCTATGTAGTTATCCATCTGAAATAGATTCGTTCATTCATTCATTCATTCATTCATTCATTCATTCATTCATTCATTCATTCATGTTTATATGGCTGCCCAACTCTCAATCACTCTGGCCAGCTTACAAAGATAAAAACCCAATATAAAACAATGAAAAAACAACATCCCCACACACACCTGACGACAACAACAATCAAATGAGCATTTGATGGGGTCCATTCCATTCTGGGGTCCTCAGGCCCATTGGCAAAGCCAGATCTTCAGAGCCTCGTGAAAGCGTGTCAAAGTGGGGGGCAATTTATCTACATAGGGATGATGCTCCACTGGGAGGGAGCTACACGGAGAAGGCCCTTCTTCTTGGTCCCACCAGATGTGCCTCCTTGGGAGAGGAGACCTATAACTTCCCCTCTGGTGAATTGGGCAGATGTGACCAGGAAAAGATGGTCCTTCAAATAACCTAGTCTGTGGCAGCCAGCATCTTAAATTGTACCCAGAAGCAAATCATTCATACGTACGCATACATATCCTCACCTGATGGGGAAAAGCTTAGTTTAACTTGTTCTTTAGATGTCTTTCCGAGATCTGAATTCCATTGGTGGAATAGGGTAAGTGCCCAGTTCTGTTAATCTTGAAAAAGGCAGATTAACTAATGGATTAACTATTAACTAATCTGAGATCATGCCTGTAGTTTTTCTCCCCACAAAAATTCCATCAGAAACTGTTGACGTCTTTCACACAGACTTCATGAAGCCACTTAAGACCATTTGGAGAAATACAATTGGGTCCGAAATGGTAAAACACTAAACAATGTTGAGAGACATTCAACATTTTAATGTCACAATTACGTTATTCCCCTCCCCCCCTTTTTAAAAAAAGACTCTCACTAAGATTTATGTCCACCTACTCACGAATTTGTACTGATCGGTTTGAGCAAAAGTTATTTTACATAACTTTGTTGGCTTGAATGGAATTGCCTTGGAACTATTTTATAAATAAATTGTCTATGTAGGCAGACACCCAAACATAAACAGATAAAAAGTCTTTGCTTATGACAAAGCTGGCTAAATTAAATATTACTGTCAGTGTGTTCAAGAATAACAGCTGTGGTGCTGAAAATGACACTTTAAAAAAAAAACTATAAATGATTTGTGCGGACAGTCAACGTGTTGGCATCCCAGAACTTCTAAGGAAGACAATTCCCTGCCGCTGAAAATAAGGACAGAAGGATAGCTTGGCCTAGAAATTTTCCATCTCTAGAAATTTTTGCTTTCCAAAGATCTGGAAAAGATTAAAAAAAGTGTTCCTGTTTTAGAGCACGCAATTTCTGCTACAAACCGATGGGCTGTTTTCAAGCTGGAGAAGCATTTCCTTAAATTCCTTTTGTAAAATAACAATCCCGGCCTCCGAATTGCCCTCCTTTTCCAACTTTCTAAGAGTATTTTTCATTCTCTTCCAGGCTGTTTCCTTTACCCAGTAACTTTAGAGACACCCCATAGCTGTTCTTTAGATCTTTCAGCGTTCTTAAATAACTTTGCTTACACTTCTTGCTAGATAGAACATCTGAAGCTCCACCTATACAAGGCCTATATTGTTGTCCAAGCCTCTTTAAACCAATGGTGGAGCTGCAGAACACCATTAAAGAGGCCAAATGTGTTCATAAACGCCTTTAATGCCTTTCATCAAAACAGAAAGGGGAGGAAGGGTCTAACCCAGGGGTAGGCAACCTTGGCTCTTTTATGATTCGTGGACTTCAACTCCCAGAATTCCTGAGCCAGCACGGCTCAGCTTGGAAACCTCTCCCTTTCCCCTCAGCATGGCTGGCTCAGGAATTCTGGGAGTTGAAGTCCACAAGTCATAAAAGAGCCAAGGTTGCCTACCCCTTGGCTAGTGTCTTTAAATCTTCCCTGCGTATTGGGGTTTTGAATGTGGCTCCTAATTGGGATTTGGGATCTCCAGTCTTGGCAATTTACAACTTGTGGACTTCAACTCCCAGAATTCCTCAGCCAACCAACTCCTAGGAATTGACGTCCACAGGTCAGGTCCACAAGTTGTCAAGGTTGGGGATCCTTGATTTAGGGGGTATGTCTCTGCTTTCCTCCAGCCCATTTCAAAAAACAAAACAAAACTCTTGCTCAACGTTCAGATAGAGATTTCCAGGTACTTTTAAGTTGAGCTTCCATTGTTTGTTTTCCTCCGAGTAGATGTTCCACTTTTACATATTCAGATTGAACAGCCATAGAATGGCCTTGTCAATGCTGCAATGAATTGAGCTGAAGCCATTTTCCCTTTGCTTTTGGTTGCCACAGTGTTGGGGGGGGGATGTGTGCTTTTAAGTTTAGACAAAACAATACATTGTCCTGTGGGAACCAAGGTCATTGTTGCCTGAGTTTTGGCGGGCTGAGGCTTTTGTTAGAAAGCCTGCCAAAGTAGTTTATTGGGGAATGTGATTTAGGACATATTACTGGGGTGGGAAATTCAACTTTATAACCTTGTAACCTTTGGGAGGGAACGTTAGTCTTGGCTTCACTTTTGATCGTGCTGATTACTTTGTAGCCAATAAATATGTTCTTGAAGGAAACCTCTTGCCTTGGAGTTCTGCTTTTACTGGTCTCATCTATCGGAACCGTGACAGGCCTTCCCACCTGAACAAAAGTGAAACTCAAGACAGCTCATCAGAGAAACCTAACTCTCGACAATATCTCGTTTTATTCTCTTATTAATAGGAAACTCTGAAATCAGGGGCTGGTGGCTTCTTCCTTCCAACTCAGCAAGAAGATTTTTCTCAGTTCTGCCGAGATTTCCCTATAGCATACAAAAAAACATTTGGGAATTGTGATCTCACAAACCCTACCAGTTTGGGCTTTTTTCTTTTTCTCCATTTCTTTCCAGTAGCCTGCACTTAAAAGACTTTTGTTGTTGTTGTTGTTGTTGTTTTTGCAAGAACTCGATTTTTAAAGTAGACACGGTCAAGTTGTTGTGACAGGGATCACCAAGAGGCTCTCTTGACATATTCTGTAAATATTCCACATTTTCCTGGAACTGTCAAGAGATGACTGCCAAACGGGCTGGGTATGTTTGCTACATGCTCGGCCAACTTTGATGCAATTGCAAAGTCTTGGTGGGTTGAGGCAAACTCTGTTTGCAACCTCCTTCACACATAGGAAATGCCTGTCTTTATTTAAATGGTCTTGCCACAGGGAGGAGCCAAGGATGGGACTTTATCTTGGTTTTCAAGAATGGAAAAAGTGGCTTAGAGGGAAATGTTGGTCTGTTCCCTCTTGTGGGAGGTTAACAATCCTGGGCAAAGTTTTCTCCCCCTCTTCAACCTGATCCTCTCAAGTTAGGTTGGACAGCCTGGCTGAGCATTACGGAAGCTGAAGTCCTCACATCCAGAGTTCACAGATAGCCCTTGACTTAAAATTGAGCCCTTCTGTTGCTAAGCGCGACAGTTGTTAAGTGAGGTTTGCCCCATTTTACAGCCTTTCTGGCCACAGCTGTTAAATGAATCACTGCAGCTGTTAAGTTACCAACATATTTGTTAAGTCAAGGGCTCGTTCCTTAACTTGGCTTGTCAGAAATTAGGGGAACATGTGACCCCGAAATGCTGCAACAGTCATAAACATGACTCATTTATGTGATCACGGGGATGCTGCAACTGTTCTAAGTGTGAAAGGTGATCATAAGTCACTTTTTCAGTGCCACTGTAACTTTCAACAGCCACTAAATGAACTGTTGTAAGTTGAGGACTGCCTGTACTAGGTTGGGGTAGCTGTTTTTACATATTTATGACAGTCTTGCAGCCTTTGAGATGTTTCCAACCTGTGTTGTCTGTACTGTATGTTTGTGTGATGGACGTAAACATATGTCCTTATGGATGTTTACTCCAAAGTCTGTCCCATTGGGATCAACAGGGCTTACTCTTCAGCACAAGTAATTTGGTACTGCAGCCTCTAAGACTTTTCCAATAATTTTGTGCCGGAAGGAAGATCATCAGTATTCAAAACCAGGATGAGAAATCCCTGGATCTGGTTGGTCTTAAGCAGTAGCCTTGTCCTGTTGAATAGCCTCCTCCCTCAACCTGTGGAGCAGAACCAATTTCCTAATCAGCAGGTGCAGGAGACATAAAATTGTCCTCTTGGAAGGTGTTAAGAGATTAAACAGGTTATAATTGAGGCTTTTCGGAGCTTCAAGTTTTAAGTGAGGTCACAAGACCCTCTAGGTGTTTAATTAATACGTAGTCGATAAGGAGATGGAATATTTAAAAGTACCAAATGCAGAAAGCTACTGTGAAATTGTCAGTTATGAAAAAAGGGAGGGAGGGAGGAAAGGAAGGAAGGAAGGAAGGAAGGAAGGAAGGAAGGAAGGAAGGAAGGAAGGATGACCGAAGAGGGAGAGAAGAAGAAAGGAAGGAGGGAGGGCGGGAGGGAGGGAGGGAGGGAAGAGTGATGGAAGGGAGGAAGGAAGGAATGATGGAAGGGAGGGAGGGAGGAAGGAATAACATGAAAGGGAGGGAGGGAAGGAGGGAAGTTGTACCAAAGGAAAGAAAAAGGGATTTTAGGTTATCCTTAAGTGTTTCATTTTGATTTGCCTGAATGGATCAGCCCTTGTTACAAGACTCCTGAATGTTGCAATTCGCAGTTGTTTAACTTAAACATCTCGGTGTGATCCAGTCTGGATTATAACATCAGCATAATTCAGAATTATGGACAGGCATCAGGTGCTGACTGTCTTCCTCCTTCCTTGTTACTGTGATGGGTTGGGAAAGACATTCCTTGGAGGTCAACTCCTCAGTTCCCCATTCCAGCAGTTCATCACATCTCTTTGGGTTTCTTTTGCACTTTTGCATTTCTGCTTTTATTTATCTGCTACGAAAGGAGAACAAAGGAAAAAAAACGGTGGAAGAGGAGGGAGAGACTCAAATAGTGATTCTTTCATACTGCTCTCCGCTGCAGCTAGATAATGAACAGCTGGAATGATTGCCACTGGAGACATTAAGAGTCAAATGCTCATTGATCTCAGCCAGATAATAACGAAAGCCTCAGCATGAGCAGGTAGCACTGATGGGGATGCTTCTTGTTAAGGAGAAATTCAACAGTGGTGGCACCCAATGGGAAATTGTGAAGGATTTGCAGTCTTTAATTTTTTTGGGTTTGACCAGAAGAAACCTCTCCCTTATCTGCCCGATCATGGATCCATACATAGATTGATCTCTGCAATCTGTACAGAGATGGATTAATGCAATACAAAAAAGCTCTTTGTCTATGGAGATCCTCACTCATCTAATTTAATGAAAAGAAGGACCAGGGAGGATGTAACAGCCGTGTTCCTATATCTGAGGAGCTGCCACAAAGAAGAAGGGGGTCAACCTATTCTCCAAAACAAGAAGGAATGGATGGAAAATAATCAAGGAGAGAAGCAACTTAGAACTAAGGAGAAATTTCCTGGCAGTGAGAACAACCTGCCTCCAGAAGTTGTGGGTGCTCCATCGCCGAAGGCTTTTAAGAAGAGATTGGACAACCATTTATCTGAAATAGTATAAAGTTTCCAGCCTGAGCGGGGTGGTGGTGGTGGACTAGATGACCTCCAAGGTCCCTTCCAACTCCGTTATTCTGTTATTTAGGTCATGGTTGTCCCAAAGGTCCTTTTTCCAAAAGGCAACTAGACTTTCTTGATTTTTGTTTCTTGAAGATGTTTCACTTCTCATCCACGAAGCTTCTTCGGTTCTCTTCTTTAGAACCGAAGAAGCCTCTTGGATGAGAAGCGAAACTTCTTCAAGGAAAAACAAACGAAGTCCAGTTGCCGCTTGAAAAAAGCTCCTTTGGGACTAAAAAAGCTGCTTCTTTGCTTTCTCCAGCATATTTATTATTTATTTATTAAACAAATTTAACTCGCTGCCTAACTCGCACACTGGTGACTCTGGGCAGCTTAACAACATTTTAAAAATTTAAAAGATCCACCATATAATAAAACCATTTTTTAAAAAAAGTGCATCCCACCACTCATCGCAAAAACAACACAATCAAATCAGTCACTGGATCCGCTCCATCTCCATTTGTGGTTCCCAGGCCCTCTATATTTTTAGGGCCTTTTGAAAAAACAACAGAGTGGGGGCCAACCATACCTGGGGGGGAATGATGCACCATAAAGAAAGGCCCACCACTGAGAAGACCCTTATGTAGTCCTGCCTTCCATATCTGAGCCGTGGTGGCGCAGAGATTAGAATGCGGTACTGCAAGCTACTTCTGCTGGCTGCCAGCAGTTTGGCAGTTCGATCCTGACTGGCTCAAGGTAGACTCAGCCTTCCATCCTTCCGAGGTCAGTAAAATGAGGACCCAGATTGTTGGGGGCAATAGGCTGACTCTGTAAACCATTTATAGAAGGCTGTAAAACACTGTGAAGCGGTATATAAGTCTAAGTGTTATTGCTATCCTTCCTTCCTTCCCTCCCATAGTGGCGCAGTGGTTAGAATGCAATATTGCAGACGGACTCTGCCCACTGCCAGCAGTTCGATCCTGACCAGCTCAAGGTTGACTCTGCCTTCCATCCTTCTGAGGTTGGTAAAATGAGGACCCAGATTGTTGGGGACAATACGCTGACTCTATAAACCACTTAGAGAGGGCTGTAAAGGACTATGAAGCGGTATATAATCTAAGCGCTATTGCTATCTTCCTTCCTTCCTTCTTTCCCAGTGGTTAGAATGCAGTATTGCAGGCTGACTCTGCCTACTGCCAGCAGTTTGATCCTGATGGGGCTCAAGGTTGATTCAGTCTTCCATCCTTCCCAGGTTGGTAAAATGAAGGCCCAGATTGTTGGGGGGCAAATATACTGACTCTGTAAACCGCTTAGAGAGGGCTGTAAAGTGGTATATAAGTCTAAGTGCTATTGCTATTGCTATCTGGGATCAGAGCTGACTTGCGTCGAGGTTAAAATTTGCTTCAGCACTGGCAATTGGACAGCATCTTTATTGATCCCCAAAGTGGCAGGCTGACGTAGTGGTTGTATGGTTGTTCTCGACTAACAACCTTTCATGCTGGCTGGGGAATTCTGGGAGTTGAAGTCCACACGTCTTAAAGATGCCAAGGTTGGGAAACTGTGATCTGTGTAAACATTAGGGATGGACAAGCTTGAATATGAATCCCGAAGCACGTCAAAAAACTCATAGAAGGCCACCTGTCCATCATGAAAATACAGCACAGCATTAACTTTAATAAGTTTGATTCCTTAAAGCATCTGTATCACTTGCCATCCTGGCACAGAGGCCTGAAGGAGTGGATGCTTTAATGGTCAGAGAGCAGTGCTGCTTATGTATGATTCAAAGCACATGCACAAATAATTTTCAATGAGCGCACAGCTCTTGTAACTATGCAAAAACATTTCTTTGTACTGTAGTTGAGACTCTTCTTTGTTTTATTCTCCTTGCATGAGTTTGGATGAAACCTCGTATAGGTGGTATCTCTGCTAGCTAAAGTTAAGTGAACATATGCTAGCAACAGGAACTTCTCGGTGATAGCATAAAGAATATCCTCCTTTAGAGAATATATTTCTGAAAATGAGGGCCCAAATGACTATGCCATCTTAGAGCAACTGCTCAATAAGTCTAATATTGGGCACCAATCAGAAAGCAAGTAAGCCAGGCTGGGATATTAAACAATCGCTTGTTATTCCCCCCACCCAAACTGTTGATAAAAACTTTCTGGCCAGTTTGATTTTGTATGAAAAAAAAGAGATCTGAGTGATGATACTAATGTGCTCTTTTTTTAAAAAAAAAATACTGTTTATTTTAATAGGAGCTTGGTCCTAAAGGGGGCTTTGGGCTCATGGTTTTATGCCTTACTCAGCCTTCTTTCCAATTGCTTGCAAACTGCCCCAAGAATGCCTTTATGAGCTGGAAGGAAGATTAGACTTTTAAAAGAAATCAATATTATATTTCCTGCTCTCTGAATCACTTCCTAGATTCAGACTGATCCTTGGCAAGGAGGATGAACAAATAATCAAACCCAATTTAGCGAAACAGTAAAACAACTGTCACATCTTAAATATTCACCCAGGAAGGCCTACTCCAGTATGACTTGGAATGGATTCTGCAATCACCTTGGTAGCATAGCTTCGTTAGCTGCAGTCTCTGCCGGGATTAATATGTCATTTTGCCATCACTTTTTTCCCCCCTTTCCACTGGAAGTAATATTACTAATGCACCAAGGAGGCATCACCCAAATATTAGAAAGGAAACTTGACTCAACAGTGGTATTCATATTCTTGCTAATGCAGAAGCACATGGTTACAGTTCAATCTCTTCTAATTATTTGTGGCTTTACAGACATTGCATCAGTCAGACTGGTTTTTTTTTAATAACTGCCTCTTTGAATACTTGCAAACTTCTGCCTCCATCACCAGTGGGAGCGTTTGGCCATCCTGCTTTCTGATGGTCTTTTGAACAACTCCCTTCTGTTGTTCCAAGTCTCAGCCTTCTACAATGACTCTTGACTTTGCATTATGTCTGCAGAATAGTTACGCGTTAGCTTCGTTGCCCACGCTTTCAGTGGTTTTTCACCATCCAGCACTGAAGGATTTCTTCCTCTTGAAGGCCAAGGTCTTCCCAACCTTTGTCTCCAGCCCCACCATTGAAAGGCATTGATTTTGTTTCATTCAGCTTTTCTGACAGTCCAGCATTATGTTACCGTTGGGAAAAGTGTGTCCTTGAAAATACATCGCTCCATTGTCAGTGTTATGTCTTGCATTCCGAGATTATAGGGACCACCCAGCTATTTGCAAAGGACACCAAAGAAATAGTACATCTGAGAATCTACCAAGCTGCTCACTATTGAGATTATACAGTCAAAGGGGGGGGGGAAGCACTCCTGGTGTGACAGACCTCATTGTTGGTCCTTGTTTTTATCCAATCTTGGTATCGTTGATACTGTATATTACAAATGCAAGTGGCTGTCATGGAACATGGTTTTTTTTTCCCTTAAAAATAATGAGCACAAGATCGTTACTCAGCCCAAATGGGGCAGAGACAAACATCTCCCCAGGGCCACTCAAGACAAAATACAGGTAGTCCTCAACTTACCACCCCATTTGAGCCCCAAGTTTATGTTGCTAAGTGAGAAATTTGTTAAGGGAGTTTTGCCCCCTTTTATGACCTTTTCTTGCCATAGTCGTTAAGTGAATCACTGCAGCTGTTAAATTCCCAAATAAAAGCAGACAGAACAATGAATGAAAAAAATGATAAAACCAAAGACCCAAGCACCAATGATGGCCCCCAAAACAAATGGCAGTCAAACCAAACTCTATGGAAAGATGAAACAAAGATTCCCTCAGATTTCACTCTGTTCGGAGTGCCAAGTCAAAGCCAAAAGGAGTTGGACTGGCTACAGCAGGGGTCCTCAACCCCCAGTCCCTGGACCGGTACCGGGCCGCGGCATGCCAGCAACCAGTCCACACAAACAAGCAAAGCCCCATCATTGGGATGAAGGCAGCACACAAAACCACGCACTCTCCGGTCCATGGAAAAACCTCTCTCCACGGAACCGGTCCCTGGTGCCCAAAAGGTTGGGGGCCACTAAGCTAGAGGAAGGGTGTCCATTCGAAATTATCCTTCCAAAGATTGAGGAGAGAAGAGCTTTGCATATGCACAAATACGCACTCCAGAAATGTCAGCCTTACCACCAGTTGCAAGTCGTGAAGTCCTGAAAGAAACGTCCTTGTTTTTCAGGACAGTAAAAAGCATTGAGCAGACAAATCTTAACCCTCCCATGAAGTATAAAATGATAAAGAGTCCTTTGGACAGAGAAAATATAGCTCTGTTCTTTTCTGCTTGGCTTTGTTCCTTGTTCTCCTATATGTAGCTGGGAAGTCCCTGCTATTCTGCCTTTGCTGCACCCTTAAAATAGTCATCCTGCAGAACAGAGAGTACCTACCTAAGTCTCACTGGCATCAATAGAGGACCAGCCAGAGGACAGAATGAAACAACTGTGTTGTGATAAACTGGCAAGTTTTCACTATGTTTCGTAGGTGAAATCAGCCTCAGATAGTTGGTGCACCAGTCAAGTGTTCTTTTTTTGTGTGTGAAAACTCAAAGGATTTTTCTGGTGCTTGTTGACCCACCAAAGACCTAACTGCCATCAGCAGTAAGCTACCTTCTTCTATCAGGAAACTCTACAAGGTAAGTGCATTTAATTTCTATTTGCTTTCCAGTCTTCCTTGGGTGTAACTTGGGCTACAAAGAACCCCACATTTTTCTGGTTCATCCCAAGCCCTTACAGAAGAACCACTGTATTTTTAAAACACGGCCAGCACAAAAAAGGAATAATTAAAGATGTTCATTGCCAGCCACTAGCCACTTGTAATGGGCCCTCGGGTACTAAATAATTACCCACTTTGTGTGGTAAATTGGGATCAGGTGTTAACTGCTTGAGACGTATCCTCTAAAGAGCTGGTAAAGCCGAATAGAGATGTGTTTTTTAAACCAAACTTGGGAAAATAGGTCAAATATGTATCAGTGTTTCATCTCTCTAGAGCAGTGTTGGCAACTTGAAGATGTGTGGACTTCAACTCCCAGAATTCCCCAACCAGCATAGCACATCTTCATTCTGGGAGTTGAAGTCCACAAGTCTTACAGTTGCCAAGGTTTGATAACAGAAGTGGACAGCCATTGCCTTGTTCCCACATAATTTCAACCCTGGGTTTCCTGGTGGTCTCACCTGCAAAGACCAAACAGGTCCTGCTTAGCTTTTGAAGACCAACCAAAGTCAGTGAGATGCTGCCACCTAGCTGGTCCATCTGACCAAGTTCAAAGGAACCGGTGATGTCTAGATGGGGAAAGTCTTTCTGAATACACAGTTTGTGGTGGCTGATGCCAAAGAGTCTGAAGTAATTGACCTAGCATAACCTAATTGCGTTAAAACAGAGAGACAGAACCTACCAGCTGAGTAAATGTGCTTAGTTGAGGGCCATCACATCATGGCTAGGGAAGTTTTTATCTACCCACTGGAGACCAGGAGATTCCAAGCTATAGCTTGTAATGGGTTTGAATAATCATCAATTCTTGTGTCCAAGGGACACTCCCTAATGACTCAAAGTCCTCTGAACAGTCTTCCTGCCCTTCCCCGGTCCTCGGTCCTCATCATCCTGACATCACCCAGGGATGTTTAGATGGATGGATGGATGGATGTGTACAGGGGAAACTCACTACTATATCCTTCACCAAAGCCTACCTCTCTTTGTAAATGTTTGTCCAATTTTATCATTGTGCAGCTCAAGCAATGCCCAATGAACAAGGATTCTACAGAGGGCTGCCCCCCCTTCCAGGATTTCCTACAAACTCAGTTTGTAGGTCCATCATTGTTGGTTGTAGGTCCATCATTGATAAACTCTAGCAGTCATCAAAAACCATACTTTGGGAGATGATGGGTCCTTCCGGTGGGCTTTCTCAGCCCTATCCTTCAGGGGTATTCTAAGGTCTACCATAGTTTCTCTCCCCATCCTCTTGTTTCTATAGTAATAGCTCATTAGGTTTGCTATAATTCTTAACACCCCTGGAAAACAGCTCTGAAATAATGCATTTTATACCCCCAGCTCCACAAATGTTGGATACTCCTCTTCCAAGGTGAATGTTGTTGTCTAATAACTGTGCATGTACAACACACAAAACAACCACACATATACATGGGTTATACAAGTGTCATCTTCTCAGCCTGACCTCTTTATTGCTTGGTTTGGTGATCAGCGAAGAATAAATGGCGCTGGACAGATATCCACGTGGGTGTATGGGGAATCTGCTTGCAAAATTCACAATTTGATCTGCCTTTGAAGAGAGAAAGTGGTTTATTTATTTATACATGTATTTACTTTTTGATATATCACACCGACGATCTCTCTCAGAGAGGGACTCTGGACATTGTACAATAGAACATCAAAATATAAAACAGTCTGTGAAAATTGAACTGCTAAAGTTCCAATTTTAAGCTAAAAATTGGAAAAATGATAAAAAAAATAAGGAGGTAAGAATAATTAAAGCATGTTAAAAATTAGAATTCTTAGAATGTCTGAGAATAGGGGTCCCCAACCCCTGGGCTGTGTGGGCTGTGGGCTGTTCAGAACTGGGCCACGCAAGTGGCGGGCTGGTGCACATGTGCGTGCAGCTCAACCTGTGCAAGCAGTGGGCCGGTTCCCCTCCCCCCCAATTGAGCCACCAAGCCATAAAGGTTGGGGATCACCGTCTTAGAATTCCCCACCCTTCACCTTCCCATTTGACTGCCGGGTTCTTTAAAAATCCGAGACATATTGTGGATGGATGAATTTACTCAGTGTTGCAAATCTAGTGGGTACTGAGCACAAGCAAAGGGGATAGGGAGAAAGAGAGATGGCCAGGTTGTGTGTGTGTGTGTGTGTGTGTGTGTTTCTATATGTGTGTGTGCACGCTCATTGTTGTCGCTTCTAATAGTGCAATTCAGGAAGGTGGGGGAAAGAGAAGGGTGAGGTCGGTGGAGCCGAAAGGGAAGGGAAGCAAGAAAAATGTATTCAATAAAAATTGGTTGCTTTCCAACTTTCATCTGGCAATGCTCCACATTCATTGACTGAATTCCCTCCCTTTTTTTATGATTTGCTTTTTTGGGAAGGGAAGCATAACTTGGAATATTCAATATGTGTCAGCGCAGAGAGGGTGCAGGTCCAGGATGATATTATTATTACTATTACTACTACTACTATTGTTCTATTATTAATAATAATATTACTATTACTACTACTACTACTACTACTACTACTACTACTACTACTAGGGGTGGTCACACAGTCAGCCAGATGTTCAGGCTGGATTTGGCGTTTTTATCCACCTATGGAGTCCTTCCCAAGAACCCGGGCTAGGCAGATGTTCCATAATACATTGAAACAATAGGGTTTGTTGCCCAGTCAGCCAGATGTTGAGATTGCCTTTGGCATCTTTATCCACCTACCCAGTCCTTCCTCACCACCAGGACCAGGCAGACGTTGTGTAAGATATGTCAGCCAGATGTTTAGAAAGGATTTGGCATTTCTGCCCACCTCTGGAGTCCTTCCCATAGATTTGGGGGCAGGCAGAGATGGTTTGGTGGTGTTCAAGGTACCATCGCAGGATGCGAGCCGTTCCAAGTCAATAATAATAATAATAATAATAATAATAATAATAATAATAATAATAATAATAATAATAATAATAATAATAATAATAATAATAATAATAATAGCAGCAGCAGCGAGCTGGGCACTCGTCCTCCTTGTTGGCAGGGCGTCACTCCCCGTCGGACCCTCACCAGAAGCGCGGTCTGGCTTCTTCGCCGCCGGCTCCACGGAGCCGATCCTCCCGCCCCTTAGAAATCCGAGTAAAAGCTCTTCCAAGGATCTCCGCCGCGGTTCCGCAACCGGCAGGAAGATGTAGCTGCAACCTGCTCCGCCGAGCAGCCGAGAGGGAAGGGAAGGGAAGGGAAGGCGCAGCCCAGAGCCTCGCCAGAGGAAGTCGGGCGGGCGGACGCGGCGGCGGGCGAGAGGTGCCGTGCCATCCCCGGCAGGAGAGGTGAGAACACGGGGCGAGCTGGGTGGGGTGGGCGTACGTGTGAAGCCGTCGCGGGGAGCCAAGAAGGCTGCGCGGGAGGGCTGAACGCGCGTTTCGGGGACGGGTTTTGCAGGAGGGGCGCGCCCGGGAAGGAGCGCGCAAGAGCGGCTCCAGGGGGTGAAAGGGTGTGGGCACCAAAAGTGGTCGTCGGGACGCAGACACGGGAGGCTGTCGCGCGCTCCCGCCTGCCTGTTTATGTGCCTGTGGGGGGGGGGAGTGTGGTGGAAGTGGAGAGAGAGAGAGAGAGAGAAGGAGGAGGAAATGGACGGGAGAGAAAGAAAGGGGGCGGTGTAGTCTGCGGCATTTCCAACTGGCCGCGGCGGTGGGTTGCCTTTCCAGTCCACGCGCGCGCGCGCGCGCCAACACACCCGATTCCTTAGAGGTCTATTATATCCGATACACGCGCCTCCGTGTACGTGGGCACCCATACCCGCACACAGGCAGCCCCGCTTCCACCTCCTCCAGGCCAGGCCCAGGCTAAGCCCCTACTTTGAAGCCCGCCGCCCTCCCCTCCTCTCCTCTCCTGCTCAGAAAAAGCGAAAGCGCGGGGAGGTGTGGAAGGAAGGGCGAGGGGCTGGGGTCGGGTCGGGGGGGGGGACTTTGAATGAGCTGGAGAAGAGACCCCGGGCTGAGAGGAGAGCCGAGTCTTGTAAATTAACGGCGCCGGTGGGTGGCTGATCCAGGAAGCAGGCGGCTGCGGGGAGGGCGCTGGGGGGGGGCGGAGAAGGAAACCGGCGAAGAAAAGAATGGGAAAGCGAAGCGGGGAGAAATAAGCCTGGCGGGGGGAAGAGGAGGGAGGGAGACGGAGGAGGGGGGCGTCTCCGGGGGGCGACCTGCGAAAGGTGAGCGAAAGGAGGCATTTTCCCCACCCAGCCGCCCGCTTCTTCTTCTTCTTCTCCTCCTCCTCCTCCTTTTTTTCCCCTTCCTGCTTTCCTTCCAGTCATTCTTCTCCCACCCCCACCCCCGCGCGCGCCTTTGAAGTGGTTTTAGAACGTTCGGGAGTTTATGTTTATTTAGAACGTTGACAGGGAAAGTGAGAGTGCCGGGGGCGGGGGGAGGGCGGGCGAGGCGACTGTAAAGTTTTTGCCCGCCGAGGAAGCCCCTCGCGTCTGCTACTAAACGAAACCGGGTGGAGGGGGTGGGGTGGGGGCGAAAGGAGAGGTAGGCAGAGATTTCTGGGGTGGGGAAGCCTCCGCAACTCTCTCCCCCCCCCTCCCCCTCCAAGCTTCCAAGTTTATCGCCTTATGAATTTTCACCTCCCTCCTTTGCGTATAATAACGGGATGACTCCCAGGTGCCCGGCAGATATTTTTTTTAAAAAAAAATTGTGGGGGGGGGGGAGAGAGGAAGAAGAAGGGAAGAAGAGTGTGAATAGAAGGAAACCTTATTCCATTTGGATCCTGGCTGTCGCGGAAGGGGGGGGGGTCCGCAGGGAGAGGACAGTGCCATCCCCGAGAGGTGGTGGCGACGTTTGAGATCAAAGTGATTTGCGGGTCGGTTGGCGGCGCGAGAAATCTTTACTTGCCCCCCCCCGCGGGGTGTGTGTGTTTGTGTGTTGCAGAATTGTCCAAAAGCGACAAGCGAGGTGCGAGGAAAAGCGAGACATAAAAACGCCCGCCTTTAGGAAGTATCGCAGTCTATATTTATATCAGTTAGATGTACGGGGATTTGAAGAAGGGTTTTTTTGGGGGGGGGCTAAAGAACGAAAGATAGTCGTCTCCCTTCCGTCCCTCCCCCCCTCCCCCCTCCCCCCCTCCCCTCCGCAGCAGCCTGTTGCCAGCTCGCTCTTGCAGACTTGCAAGGTGGCCGTTCGTTTCAGCCTTTCTCCTCCTCTAGTCTCCCCCACCCCTCTCGAAATGGACGCCAGCTATGGGATGTTGGGGGGGGGAGAGAGAGATCTGGAGGGGGCTGCACCAGCTCTCCCCCACCCTTCGCCCCTGCAGTTCCTCTCCCCCATCCTCAGATTACCGGAGTGGCTGGCTGAGCAAGAGTTGGCCTTGATTTTCAACTACGGAGGGCGGGCCGAGGATGGGAAAGGAAAGGAAGTGAAAAAAAGGGGGGGATTTATGTGTGTGTGTGTGTGTGTGTGTTTGAGCGCGCGCGTGGATAGTGTTAAAGGTTCTTTTTTGTTATTTTCTTAAATAGCCGCGGCGGCCCTTTGGAGCTCCAGTGGCCGGGCAGGCGAGTGTAGTTCTTAAGCCTTTTCTGCCCTCAAAAAGATAGCGAGGATAGGCAGAGGGTCTTTTAAAACCCGGGGGTCGGGTCACGTCTGAAGCTAGGAAAAGCCAGTTCCTCTTCTTTCCTTCCTACCAACGCGCAGTCCGCCCTTCGGTCCTTCGCTTTCCAAAATTTGCCCTGCTTTTGGGGAAGACTGGACTTTTCGCCACTTCTGGAGGGTGAGTTTCCAACTGCTTTTTTCAAACCCCTTCTGACCATTTCGAGATGCCTTTAATTTCCCTCCCCATCAGATACAACTTTCCAAAATGGGAATGAGCGGTGGGTACTATAGGTCTACCCACTTTACTAGATGTGGCTGCGTTCTGTTTAGTAGCTAAAGAGTTAGGCTGTAGAACAGGTCAGCGTTGGTTCCAGCCAACAGTTGCAAAAGCTTCCGCTGAATTAAATATTGTATGTCAATTGTGTGTAGAGACATTTATGGCATCAAAAGATCTTTCGTTATTAGCAACAGAAATCTTATTTTCTCTCTGTTCCCAACCCCCCCTGCACCGAAGCTTTTGTGTTGCCCTTTAGGTATTTTGCGTTGCCGTTTTTTCTAATTTTTATGCCAATTTTTTTTCCTATATATATTTTATTTTTCTTCTTTTGGGTGGATGGGTGGATGGATGGACAGACTGCGTGGAGACAGAAGTATTAGGCATAATAATAACAACAATGGCAATAACTCTTCATCATCATCATTATTATTATTATAAATCGTAGTGACATGTGAGAGATTAATGGACTGCGCCCCTCTCTGTCCCTGAGACCCTAACTTGTGACGTTTTGGTTTCAAGTCCACGGGTTAGGCTCTTGGGAGCTGTGAGTTGTGCCCCTACATCCTTCTCCAGTGTGTATGGATTTGGGGAGGAGGGGGCTGTAGGTATATGGGAAAAGTTGTTTAATGGGAGGAAGCCGTTCTTTGCCTTTGTGTTCTTCTACTCCACCCCCAAAGATCTACAAGTATGTTTTTAAATGTTGGTCACAAAGGCTCAGCTCAAAAAAATAAAAATGAAATCCCAATATTTAAGAGTAATTTGGTATCTGAGTTCCATGAGTTTATTTGTTCTGCTCCTTTCAAGGTGTGAGTCGATGCATCCTTTTTGTCAGGGGTGCTCGAGGGCTCATGCGTATAAGTTTCTAAGAGGTCTGTCTGGGCGTCCATTTGAAGGTGCAGGGAGAAACCTCTGCAAAAAACAGAAATCAAGAAGCCTGGCTTTTTTCTGAATTGCAGCAAAAGTCCCCCCCCCTCCCAGTTCTGGTTTTGATTGATGCTTTTAGGCAGAGCCCTGGATGGCAGGATTCAGGCATATTTTTATTCCCTCTCAGGCTGTCTAGTTGGGTCCTTTTAATATTCTAGACTGTTTTCCCTCTACCTCTTCACCCCCAACATTTAAGGAGCTCTCCTGTCTTCCTGCCAATTAATATTGATAATAAATGGACCTCAACGCATGGCGATATATAGAGTTTGTGCCTATAGGCCTGCCGATAAAAGTAAGTCCTTATTTCTCCTGTCTACACCCTCCCCTTAACACACGCACACACACACACACACACACACACACCGACACATTCTTGAGAGCAACACACAGTACTTCCAGAGCGTAATAGAAACAGCTCGGTACCTTGGTGCTTGACCTCAATCTATCTTTCAGCTTCAAATCCCAGCATGCTTCCTGCTTCCAGGTTTAAAAACGGAACTATTATTTCATAGGCAGATGTACAGTGCGTGGAGAAGATGGTTGGTAGCTGGGCAGTTATATGTGCAACTGTTTTTCCCCCACACCCCTTTTCTGGTTCTTGCTGCGGCCTGCTTTAATTTTTCATTTTTTTTTCAGCATTCCATTCAAGATAAACGGCTTATAAAAACAAGAGCTGAGGTTTTCCTTCCCTGGGTCTAGTTCTCTTTAGTCTGGCATTTTTTTATTTTTATTTTTTTGCAAAGGGTACACGAAACCTGTTGGAAATAACCCATCGGTTAGGGGGAAAAAAAAGAGGGGTGAAGTTGCTGTGCTGGGAGGTGTGGTGTGCTTCCAAAGAGACAGGTTTGCTGGGGGGGGGGGCGTTCCTTGACCCTGCCTTTTGCTGCATCATTGATAAGGAGGAGGTTAGATCTGCCTTGCCCCCCAAAAAAGGCTGCACTTGTTGTGAGTTTTGTTGCGTTGGTCCAGAATGCCATCAATATGAAATCAGAAATTAAGGGGAGAGGCCTCTGGTTTCATAAAAAGATGAATTCTGGGGATGTGCCCTGCTGAACTTAATAGGGCAGCAGTGTCTCCGAGGTGTGTGCTTGTGGTTGTTTGTGTGGTGACTTACAAATTAGTCCCACAGAATCCAGGTTCGTGTTTGGGTAAAGGCACACATAGATTCTTGATATGCATCAGGCTTGGGGGAGCCCCAGGAGTGGAGAAGCTGCTTGCAAAATGGGAAAGCCCTTATTCATTTCACTGCCTTCTCAAAATTAAAAGGCAAAAGGATCCATGAAACAGAAAACGGTAAAATATTCGTATTGCCAGTGAGGTAGATAGGCATCTTTCGATTTACATTACAATAACTGGCATGATTCCCCCCCCCAAAAAAAAAATCCAATACCAATCTGAAGTGAAATCTCCCAAAACCTGACTCCTTTTCTTTAAAAAGAAAAGAAATTATACTCTTAAAAATAATCAGGGAAAAGTTTTTGTGGTTTCCGAATCTTCCTATAGATTTAGATTCCTTTGAAATGAGGGGGTGAGACTGGCTTTGCATTCTTTCCAGAAATTATATTTATGATTTGGAAGGTGCATGGCTCACAAAAACATCTTAAGCTGGGTATTAAGCCATTGCTGAACAGAGGATTAAAATTAAAGCAAAAGAAGGAATCTATCTATCATTATCTATCTATCTATCTATCTATCTATCTATCTATCTATCTATCTATCTATCTATCTATCTATCTATTTATTTCTATAATATATTCTATTATATATATATATATATGTATATATATATATATATATATATATATATATATATATATATATATAAATTTTATATTATATATTATAGAGATATAGAGATATAGAGATATAGAGATAGATAGATAGATAGATAGATAGATAGATAGATAGATAGATAGATAGATAGATGAGAGAGAGAGAGAGAGAGAGAGATGACTGCGATCATGCCACCCCTAACCAGATTCCCAAATTAAATTGGGCAGAATCAATAAGTGTGATAGGAATCGTCTCTTTCCATAGCCTGCCCTTTGGGAAAAGTGGAAGCAGCAAATTTGTCTTTGTATCTAGAAGGTGGCTGTGTATACAAGATTCAGGGCGGGAAGTGTAGTAAAATAACAATGCCTAAAAATCCTCTCTTTCATGCCATGCTTTGTAACAATGCAGAAGCACCCTTTCTTCTCTCTTCCTATGGCAGACAGGTTTCGCTGCCTCCACCCCTCCCTCAGTTCCTCCTCTGAGGAACACACCAGTGAAGTTCAGTGAAATGAGTAACATAATTGGGAGTTGGTTCAATCACTACCAGTCTAGACTAGTCCAGACCCATCAATTAAGCAGGTTTTTTTTTTTTTTGCTTTAAAGGGAAACCACACTCAGCACAAGTAGGCTACTATTGATAGTGAACGCCTTTCCTCCAATGTGCAAAGTTTTAGCCGGATCCCAAATAAAGGGTAGGGGGAAGGAGGGAGAGGGAGGGAGAGAGGGAGATTTGACAGGGAGGGAGAAAGAGGGTGAAGAAATAGGAACTTTTTGGCAATCAGAGGTCATTGTGGTGATTCGGTATATACCATATATACCACACACACATTCTTCTCTTCCATATTGTCTAGGTTGGCATTTATGTCATCTTTGAGGTGGGGCTGCAATGTAATTGCACTATAAATGTCTCCAGTTGGAAGAATTTTTAGGTAATCAAGCAGGAATTCATGTGAATAATGAGAAGCATGTTTTCTTTTGCTGCTTAAAAAAATTATTCTATCTCTCTGGAATTTCCTTTCCTTCCTTTCCTTCTTTCCTTTCCTCCCTCCCTTTTTTCCTTTCCTTTCCTTTCTTTATCTTTCATTCATTTCTTTTTCTCCCGCCCTCTTTTTTCCTTTCCTTTCCTTTCCTTTCCTTTCCTTTCCTTCCCTATTTTAATAGGAACATCAACTTATAAAATCAAGCCATGTTATTTAGGCTACATTAAATTGGTTTGGTGTTTCTCTAATTTTGCTTGTGTACAATGGGGAGGGGCAGTATTCACACACATAGCAGAAAAGATAGCTGGCCAATTCTGACTTCATTTAAAAATAAAAAATGCATGCTTCTGTTTATTTCCATTCCTGTTTAGTTTGAATTACAGTATATTGGAGCCTTGTACTTAAATGTACCTTTTTTTTCCTTTCGTCTAAGATTTTTTTTTATTTTTTGCTTTCGTCTTTGGAAATGACAATATCTTGAAAATTTCACCTGGTTTATGTTGACGGGTTTTGTGCATTTTAGTCTTGCAAGGTTACAATTTCTCTAACAGGATGAATAGTTTAAAGGTGCAGGATTAAAAAGGATGGTGGACTTTTGGTTTTGTGCTTTGTAGCTTTTTCTTTTTTTCATATTTTGAGATTTTTTTTCTGGTCTGCGGTGGGCTGGGCCTGGTTTCTGCAACCGTCTTTGTTTCTCTTGATTTTCAAGAGCTTTTGAACGCAGGTGGTATAACTTGGGAGCTAAAATGGAGTCCAATTTCTTTATCTTTCTTTTAGTAATTCCTTCCAGGGCCTTAAGTATTTTCGTGAACCTGTAACCAATTAGATGGCTGACATACAATTAAAGACTTGGTCCTGATGAGATGATTGATTTGTTTTTAATTGATTTCTAATTTCAAGCTCCTTTTCCCATTATGAAAAAACAAAACAAAACAAAACAAAAAAAACCCCTCACCAGCCTACAAAAAAATTCAATTCTGGTAGCAGATCCATCAAGTGTGATTTAGTTACTTGGTTTTTCATTCCAGGCTGTCCCTTTTTAAACCCTTTCCATGCCTCATTTGAAGGAGATCGTTGGTCTGGTCTGTTAAAATTGCCCATGTCTGTTCTTCCCATAGCTTATCGAGAAATATATTATTTGATGGGGGCTGCACGTGTCTGGGGGGGGGTTATCCTCAAATCATTGCAACTCCTTAAATTCTCATTATTACCCCATGTGATCTTCACAAACAAACAAATGCCATCCCAGGGTCCTTCTGGGAAAGACTGCCATGCATGACAAAAAAAAGGGGGGGGGAACTCTGCATGAAAAAAAAGGGGGGGGATAGAACTATTTTTGCTTTTTGAGTTTATTGTCTTATCCCTTTTGGAGGCGATGGCCACAGTCCATGGCAAAAATATTCCCCCCTTCCCTGATTCAGGATTTTTAAAGATTGCTAGTATTTACTTACTTACTTACTTACTTACTTACTTACTTACTTACTTATTTTTATTTATTTAGACTGACAGACGACAAACAGACAGACATCCAACTTATTAACCACCCATCTAGCTCTCTCCCAGAGGGGCGTTCGCCTTCTTTTCCTCTTGCACCCCCCCAAAAAAAGCGGGAAACACACACACACACACAGGGAGAACACACACATTGTTTCAATAATCCGGGCAATAAATGCTAATTAGTAATGCTTGAGGACCCTATCAGTCAGAGTAATTATCATAATTTACCTCTTTCTTCTTAAACGCATTCCTGGCTAATTTACATTTGGAGAAGAACAATTGGACCCTCCTTCCCTATGGATGGGCTGGGTTTCCTATGCCTCTTGGCCACTTCCCTGCCCCGACCTAGCCAGTGTTGGATTTTGCAAAGCCTTCGGTCCAGATGTCCAAGCTTGTCCATAGATGACATTTGATTTAAAACAAAACAAAACAAAAAAAAACACAAGATTTTTTTCTCAGTATCCCACCGCGCCTTGTGACCTTCTCTTCGCAAAGAAGGTCTTGCTGAGAGGAACAAAGGAAGGCTGTCTTTATAAAGACACCATTAAGGAGAGAAGCAGGAGCAACAGATAAAGTGTGTGTGATATGGCAACCTACCCCACAAAAACAGAGATAATTAAATAATGGGTTTGTAGTTGTAGCTAATTAGGGCCCTCTTTTCTTTTCTTTCTTTTTTTTAATGTGCTCCTTCAGAAACCAGAAGCAAAATAGGTCTCCGAACTCTCTCTGGCTAAGCTGGGTCTCTCAGAGGACCACGTTCCTTTATTTTAGCCCTGCTCTTCCCTTGTTCATTTCCAGCTGATAAAAATCGGCTGGAGGTTACTAGGATTTGTGCATTTATCAATTAGGCCTCTCTTGTGATGGCTCTTTCATTCCCCGCAAGGTGATTAGCGATTTGCAGCCTTGCTAGTATTTTCTATCTGCGATACTCACACTGAGAGTTGGCATTCTCCGTGTGAAGCGGTGATGGCCATCAACAAAACCCAGATTAAGAAAATTCAGCTCCTTGAGTATTGATCTCATTCCCCTTGCTTTGTTACCAAAGGGACGAGAGATCAGTCTGGATTTATTAGCGTGCAGATGATTGGAAAGCTAAATTGCTTTGATTTCTACACACACCGGGCTGTTTCTTTCTCATCTTTCTAGCATGCTTTGTTGAGAAGCTATTTCTCTCCTTAACCCCCGCCCCCCCTCCTCTTCTATGTTTCCATGTTTAAAACATGTGGCCCACCCCTCCTTCCAGGAACAGCCTGGGTGACTCCCAATCTCCTCTCTGTTTGCAGCTTTGTGGTGGACCCAAAGGTGCTTTTTCAAAAGGCAACTGGACTTTGTTTTTCCTTGAAGATGTTTCACTTCTCATCCAAGGAGCTTCGTTAGTTCTGGATTCAGTTCTTTAGAACTCATGAAGCTTCTTGGATGAGAAGCGAAATATCTTCAAGGAAAAACAAAGTCCAGTTGTCTTTTGAAAAAGCACCTCTGGGACAACCATGACCTGGATGCCTGAGAAGCTCCATAGACAACTTTTGGTGGAATTCATGCCTAGCTACTGATTGCTACTTCTGATCACCGATACATTTTTGTACCATGCCAGATAAACATTCCTTAAACATCTAGATAATCAACCTCTGGGGAACTGAGTGAGACCTGGAGTCATGCTTGGGGATATATGATTTTCAAGGATATCTGTCTTAAACAAGCTCTACGGTTTGTGATTGCAAACAGGGATTTTGGTTCCTGCTGGAAGTGAAGCCAGAAGAAGCATCTCCAAAATTTGGATGCTCTTCTTGGAAGCCATGTCTTCAACCACGATTTACAATATCATCACACGCTGCTGGGGAATATATATAAATTACACACTGCTGGATTCACCAATAGAAGAAGTGTTACTGTATGCTGACTCACCTCCATGATATTCCATTTGCACTGAAAGTGATTTAATGTGACTCACCCCGACACAAAATTTAGCAAGGCCAGGAACAGCAATCTGCTTCGTCATCATTCAAGGGCTGGTCAGTCAAATCTGTCATGATTTTGTTCCGAGACAAAACATTGCTCTTTCCAAAACATTGAACAGCCGCTCCCAAGATATTTGATAGCCCTTCTTTTTTTAATAGTGATTTTTATTAAGCATTACAATTAAAAAGATACAAAGGAATACAAACTTTAAAAAAAAGTGCATAAAAAGAAAAAAAGAAAAACACTGTAGGAAAAAAGAAAAAGAAACATATAGTAAAGAAAAGAAAAATACGAAGAAATGGGTCCCTCCTTCATCACCACAAGTATAAGCAATTTCAGCAATATTACTTCTTAAAATACAACTAATGATCCCATATCTCATCTTGCCTCTACAAAACTCTCTTTTTACGACCCTGTAATCCTTACAAACAAATCATTAAAATGTCATCATTCAGACCTCATCAGCAAAAATCCATTAACACATCTATTTTAAACTTGATCAAATAAACCAACTTTATATTCTTCCCTTTTAGAAATCTTGATCTTTAATCCATTCAAATAATGTCCTAAAATTGATTTTCACTTTTAATTTGTTCCTACTCACAAAATTCTTCAAAGCTTTAACAAATCTCTTCTATAAATCAGGAAACTGATCCAGGTTGCTCTTTTAATTATGAAGGCATTAGTCAGTTTCATTTGTATATCCAGTGTGGCATCTTTTTTTCCATATCCCTCCTATAGCGTGTCATTTTTAAATCTACTTTCAAATCAATCTCAGTCTTGTTTGGTAAAACTCATTTCTCTTCCATTATTTCTTTAAAATACAGACTATAAGACCACGCTTCCTTAACATTAATTTCTTCAAAAATTTGTTAATTTTGTTCAAAAATGTTGCCCAATGTTAAAGCATTTTGCTCCATTCTGTGTTAGGAAATCCAATTTAAGTGTTCATCTCTTTTAATTGTAATCTGTAGTTTATTCTGGTTCCCTCTAGTGTTCAGCCTTCAAAGTCCCATATTATCACTTTAAAAAAAATAAATCAAAACAAAACATTTTTCCATGGGAAAGGTTCTTATAATTAATTTCAAAATTTTATTACATATCCATCTGGACCCTTAGCCTATTTGTAACTTTCCAAAATCAACATTGTAATCACTCTCTTGCTGTTTATTAAAAAAAAAAGTCCTTAAACTTGTATTTGAAACTTTTTTCATTAAGGATTGAAGGAAACTCACCCAGTGCTTAAAATCTCTTGATCCAAAGGCTCCAAATAGCAGAAAAGCAATTAAAAAAATGATTAGAAAAGATAGTCTGTAATCCCAGGTTCCTTCAAGGGGCTGACCATGGTTTGAGCAAGATGGTGATTCCCTCATCTCCCAGAGCTCTGAACGCATTGGAGACTGCTGCCTTGCAATTTTCTCGCAAGGAACAATGGTCTGGAGCACTTGAGGGCAATCTCAAGTCCTCTCCTTGTCTGGAGAGGAATTATGAAGAGCCAGTCTACTAGTCATTAATTCATTCCATCAATGTCATCAGCTCCAATTTTAGCAGAGCTATCTTCCATTCATCATTTGTTCCCAAGAAGTTTGAAACTGGATAGTACTTCTGTGTCGGTAGATTCTGAAGGCTGGGTAATTCTATTTGCAGTTGTTCGTGTCTAAACATGTGTAAACACTTGCTTTTTATGCTGCCTTGTAGCATAGAATAAGAATAAGAATAAGAATAAACTTGGAAGGGACCTTGGAGGTCATCTAGTCCAACCCCCTGCTCAGGCAGGAAACTCTATACATTTCAGACAAATGGCAGTCCAGTCTCTTCTTAAAAACTTCCAGTGTTGGTGCATTCACCACTTCTGGAGGCAGGTTGTTCCACTGATTATTTGTTCTAACTGTCAGGAAATTTCTCCTTAGTTCTAGGTTGCTTCTCTCTCTGGTTAGTTTCCATCTGTTGCTTCTTGTCCTGCCTTCAGGCGCTTTGGAAAATAGCTTGACTCCCTCTTCTTTGTGGCAGCCCCTGAGATATTGGAAGACTGCTATCATGGCCCCCCTCGTTCTTCTCTTCATTAAATTAGATATACCCAATTCCAGCAAACGTTCCTTATATGTTTTAGCCTCCATATACATATGGATTGTTCTATATGCAGTAATTTGGTCTCTGAACTCATGTATTTAGTGTTGCACTTCCTCAAACACTTTCTTCTCATTTTTCTTATTGTCGTCCTGTCTGAGAAAACACTTCCAATTTTTTTTTAGGTGATGGTTTTTGTGTTCTTCATCATTCAATGAAGCAAAGGAAACACTGGCTAATGTTGTTGACTATTCTGAAGTTGCCCTGGATGCTCAGATTTTCCAACCAAAAAGGGGAGGGGCTTCCTTATGAGAGGAAGTTTTCCCATCATAATTTAGGTGAGGCATCAGAAGCCAGAGAGGCTGCTGCTTGTTGGAGTGATAGTTGTTCAAGGAAAAACTGCACATTTGCACACATTCCTTGGACACTTGTCACTGAATAAATGCAAGGTCACCATCCATAGATTTTTTTTTCAAAATTATTTTCTTCCCTGTGAGAGAAAAGTGATAGAAAAACATGTAGGAAAAGAATGTTCTGCCTGATTGTGCCCTGAAGCAGTATTCTACTCTTTTTCCAAAATTTGCATTTAACCAGAGAACTCCAGAAATCTGTTTACCAGTAGGTAGATAAGTAGACAGACAGACAGACAGACAGACAGTCAGACAGACAGTCAGACAGACAGACAGACAGACAGAGCAGTGTTTCTCAACTTTGGCAACTAAGATGTATGGACTTCAACTTCCAGAATTCCCTACTCATCCCCTACAATAGGGATGAATAGAAGGAAAGGAAGGAAGGAAGGAAGGAAGGAAGGAAGGAAGGAAGGAAGGAAGGAAGGAAGGAAGGAAGGAAGGAAGGAAGGAAGGAAAGTTGCCCAGGTAGTCAAAGTTCAACTACTAGTGAATGAAAGGGTTGGGTCATTCACAAATTTAGAAAGAACTCTACATTAAAGGTAGAGAACCCCAAAATTATACCTATATATAAGGCATAAATGGATACATAAATGACCACATTTAAGATACACTGCCAGAATATCCCATTAGCCTCTCTGAATTCAACCATTGTCAATGGTGTCCTTGATTAAAGCTTTCTAATCACAAAGACAGATGATACGGTTTTTAGTCATGACCATGTCAGAGCATGCTGTCTCCTATTTTTTTTTTTTTGCAACCCTGTCACTTTCTGGTGCAAAAACCAAATCAAGAGCATCTATACCTAGAGAGTCAGTTTGGGCAGTGGTTAAGGTCCTGGGCTAGAAACCAGGAGATATTGAGTTTTAGTCTTCTTTTAGTCATGAAAGCCAGCTGTGTGTTTTTGGGCCAATCATCAGAAGATGGTGAGTTCTAGTCCCGCCTTAGCCATGAAAGTCAGCAAGTGACTTTGGGCCAATCACCAAGAGAGTATTCAGTTCTAGTCCTACCTTAAGTATGAAAGCCAACTGAGCGATGTTGAGCCAATCACCAGGACATTGTGACTTCTAGTTGTACCTTAGGCATGAAAACTGGCTGAGTGACTTTGGATCTGTCCTACTCTTTTAGCCCAATGCACCTCACAGGGTTATTCTGGGAAAAAGAGGAGGAAGAAAGAGTATTAGGTATGTTTGGTGCCTGGGAAAAAAATGGAAGGGTTAGAGTCTAAATGTTGCTTAATTGAAAAAAATATTTTATCTTCTCAGAACAAATCACATATTCTTTATCTCAAGAAAAATGAGTAAATTGATCCTACACTGATCAGATTTCACCAGTAATTTAAAGAGATTCACCCCATCCTTAAATAATTTTTCCCATTTTATAGCTTGAGATAAAATCTTATATATAGGAATCCAACTGGACTTTAGGGAAATAGGATATCAGATTATATACTTACATACATACATACAGGTGGAAGGGACCTTGGAGGTCTTCTAGTCCAACCCCCTGCTCAAGCAGGAGACCCTATACCATTCCAGACAAGTGACTATCCAGTCTCTTCTTGAAAACCTCCAGAGTTGGAGCACTCACAACTTCTGAAGGCAAGCTGTTCCATAGTTCTCACTGTCAAAAAATTTCTTCTTACTTCTAGGTTGGTTCTCTCCTTGATTAGTTTCCATCCATTGTTTCTTGCAATAACAATTAACCCGACTTTTTTCTTCTCCACAATAGTTATGTCAGGCCAGATATCTGTCTGTTTGGATCCAAATGTTCCATAGGATCTGGATTTGCTCATTTTCAAGAACTTTGTTAATTTGGTGTTCCCAGTAATTTTTGCCGCATCTGAACCCAAACTTCTGACAAAGCTTCCCATGTATAATTTTGGCAACTCGATCATGACATTGTAGATCAGTGGTTCTCAACCTTTTTAATGCCGCGACCCCAACCGGTCGTAAGTCGAGGACTAAACCGGTCATAAGTCGAGGACTAAACCGGTCATAAGTTGAGGACTAAACCGGTCGTAAGTCGAGGACTACCCAACTGGTCGTAAGTTGAGGACTTTCCCTGCCCGGGAGCGCCGTGCATGCGTGGTTCTGCCCCCTGCGCCGGCCGAGGCATAGCTGGCAAGCGGCAGAGACGGAGCAGGCCGACCACCAGCTGGCCCAGCCCAAGGGAGGTAAGGCACCCGCCGGAAAAGGGAAAAAAAATGGCGGACAAAAAAAATGGCGGACAAAAAAATGGCAGGCAGCCTTGCTTGGCGACCCCCGTGAAATGGTCGATCGACCCCAAATGGGTCCCGACCCACAGGTTGAGAACCACTGTTGTAGATAATCAGTCTGTGAGATTTTATTGCAGCCATTGATAAGGTGATCCACTGTTTCATCTTTCTCGTTGCATAAACGACATTTGCTGTTGCTGAGATGTTGGATTTTTTGCTTTCATGGAACTGGTCTGCAAGGCTTGTTCTTGGGCAGCTAAAATGAAGCCTTCAGTTTCTTTCTTTAGCACTTCTGATCTCAACCATCTCCATGTTAGCTTTTTATTATTGTTGCTGTTGTTATATGATCTAATTGTTGATTAGATCAACAGTGGTTTGTCCTACCAATAGGCAAAGTGGGAACCAAGAATGTTGGAAAAGAGCGCTTCAAATGAAGTAGAACTTATCCCGAATTCCAATTGCTTTTTATTCCATGGTCCATGTTGATGATGGACCATAGCCAGTCCACTTGGTATTTATGCATGCAATGAAAGGAGGAGCCACCTTGTCCCTTGTTTCAGGCAGCAAAATGCCTTGAGCCAGCCTTGAGCTGGAGCATCAATCTAAGCCAACGGGACTGTCTTTATATTCTCCCTGGAGCACAGACCTCCTGTCCCAAGGGGATCAGTGGTGTAGGGCTTCCCTTACAGATCCACTAAGAATTGGTCGAAGGGCCCTCCCACCCTTCTAATGTCCTAGAGCAGGAACCTAAGATGTTCTCAGATGGTTTCAATAGAGAAGCCACTGCCAATCCTAATTGCCATCAAAATCACAATAACTATGGAAGGGAATATTTGTGGCTCAGGGAAGAACTATGGGTCCTTAGCACTTTCTGAGCTTGGTTATTTTCTTGCAGATGTTTCATGACCCAACTAGGTAATATCATCAGTGATAGAAGGACTTCTACCACTTGCAGAAACATTTGCAAGAAAACAGCCAAGCTCAGAAAGCATCAAGGACCCCACAAATCACAATAAGGTTTTACATTCCCATGACATTGGTTGCTGAACCGAAGGTCCTCTTTTCCTCCTTAACCCCTTTGCCTTTCTGGCTTTCTCTTTACTTGTAGCTGCCCACTCTGCCATCCATCTTCCTTTGCTCCTATGAGTTAATCTGTTGGCTCTACTCGCATCTTTCTCTCCTTTTCTCTCTCTCTCTCCCTCTGTCTCTCTCCCCCCCCTCCCCTGCCTTTAGCTTCTGGTTTCATTTTTAGATGACAAAATTCAAGGCACACAGCTTGGCTGTCTGGTTGCCATGGCAACCTGAGCCCGATTATCATACCTTGTCATTCATCAAGAGAGAATTGTGCTTGACAGACATAGACTATAGATGCCTGCAGTCTGGGTGTGAGTGTGTTTGGGTATATATGTATTCACACAAAACATACATGCATGCATGCAGGTACACACACACAAGGAAAGAGACAAACACACACACACAATTTTGCAGAAGTCCTTAACATTTTATTTCACTTCCATTTGGTTGCCAGTGCATCCAGTTTTAAGTTGAATGTGAAGATTTTGGTCATGCCTGCGAGCTTTGTAGATATTCTGTCTCTCTCTCTCTCCCCCCCCCCCCGCCCCAAACTCCAAGGAAATTTATAATGCATAATCTAGAGGAAATGGGAAACTATTGATTTTTGTTCTTCTTGTTCATGGCGGATTCATTAAACCGCAGAATGCTGGGTGCCCGTGTTCCTTTATTGTATTGCATTATATTATACTTACCACCATCTCGGGCAATAATCCTACGCTGCTGCTCAATAATGGTTTTACTAATAAGAGTAATCATAAAGCAGCTTTTAAATCCGTGTCTTTTGCCAAGGATCTCATAACATTCTGGATCGCCCTGGGAAAGATGTTGGGAGCAGACCGAGCGAAATGCGAGATACAAAATGAACTGACATTTTTCATCCAATCACCAGCAGGGTTTTTTTTTTTTCAGAAGCTGGACTGGACCCAAATGTTCCTGAAATGCGAGAGAGAGGTAATTGCTTGTCATTGCTCAAAAATCCAAATTAATTCCCAAAGTGCACAGGCGAAAAACGTTTGCCAGGCTGCAGTTAAATCTCTCCTCCATCATTTCCACCACCTTTTTATTGGCTTTAGGAGATGAACTGTCTGTTTGGGTAGGTCTTGGCTTCCTGTGCCCCTGGTCAAAGGATATATTCCCCCCCCCCCCAAGATATATTACTAGATCTTTGCAACTGAACGTACAGAAGAGGCAACCTCTCTGGGCAGATGCAGGCAGCCTTTTGAAGGCCAGTGAACACATACGGGAATTTGAGGTTGGGTAAAATAGCTGCTAGGAGAGTTGTGCATTCACAAAAGGGCAGCCATTGAAGACACGGCTGGTCACAAAATATTCATTTGCCAGGAACTAGGAACATGTTCTGGTCACCACATTGCAAAAAAGATGTTGAGACTTTGGAAAAAGGGCAGCAAAGAGCAACATGATTAAAGGCCTGGAGACTAAAACATAAGAAGAACGGTTGCAGGAACTGGGTAATGGCTAGTCTCGAAAAAAGAAGGACTAGGGGTGACATGATAGCAGTCTTCCAGTATTTGAGGGGCTGTCACAAAGAGGAGAGGGGGTCGACTTATTTTCCAAAGCACCAGAAGGCAAGACAAGAAACTATGGATGAAAACTAATCAAGGAGGGAAGCAACCTGGAGTTCAGGAAAAAAATCCTAAAAATAAGGACAATTGACCAGTGGAACGGCTTGCCTTCAAAAATTGTGGGTGCTTCATCACTGGAGGTTTTTGAGAAAAGACTGGACAGCCATTTGTCTGGAATGGTATATGATCTTCTGCTTGAGCAGGGGGTTCGACTAGAAGACCCCCAAGGTCCCTTCCAGCTCTATTCTGATTAAGTGGATGAAATTGACTCCCCACTTCTAGCCCATAATACTCTTTATTCTCTTCCTTTTTCCCAAACAGGCAGGAATGTTGCTATAAAATTCAAATATCTGTATTACGGTCTTCTGCCATATTTATTTCCTAATGCTGCTTATACGGGACCACATCCATGGCAGTCAGGACATCCTTGCACAGATGACTCCGTGCACACAGTGATGTCATCGTGCATCTGATTAGGCTGTGATGGATGGCCAGAAGTCCATCTGCTTCCCCCCCCAAAAAACACCACCTCATGTGGACCAGTGAACCTCACAAGCACTAAAGTGAAGAGTTTGGGGCACTATGTTGTTGACTTGTGCCTTAGTGTTTTGTGTAAGACCAAAAGGCAGATCCTTCTCTAGACCCATCATCCCCTCCCTCTGAACCTGAGACATGTACAAAGTCTTGGAGGCCCCCCTGTTGCTCTGCAAAACAGCAAGAGGTCTTTTCTTTAACCAAGGATCCCAAGCAGCCAAACCATTTTGAAGCAAAACCTCAATGATAGTCTTTCCCCCGGCATTTCCAGCAAATGAAGTAGCCAGCAAAGTCCAAGAAGCTAATTCTGGTCCAACTTGGGTCACCTGCCTCAAGCCAATGAATGCCGTTCATCTTGAATTATGAACGTATTTTCTATCAAGCTGGTTTACTGTTGCTAAACTGTTTTGACTAGCCAGGATTATCTCCAGGTGTCTTGTATGATAGTGCAGTTCTCCCTCTTCTTTAGTGGAAGACATTTCTCCATGGAAAACTTGCCCCTTCACTTGAACAGCAGCTTCTTAGGTCCGCAGTGAAAATAAACGGGTTACGGTATGGTTTCTATTGAATCTACGCTTCTCCCTCAGCCTTCTTGGGAACTTACTCAAGGCGGAAAGAGAGATTTATAAGAGCTTTAAAGCTTTTGTAGCTGGCCCTAGTTGGAACAAAGATTAGACTGGACATTTTTCTTCTTCAAGAATTCACACTGCACACTCGTGGTGCCTGTTTTGGTGCCTGGCATAAATATATGCAAATGATTCATAACTGGCCTAAACTCGGCAGCTCTTTCTGGTGAGCTTCATGGCAGAGCCCGTTCTTTAATGCAGAAGTCTCTGCTTCATCTCCAGGTTGGATTTGAGAAGTCTCTGCAGAAAACAAATGCTTGGGAGTCACCAGAAAACAATGGATAGGCTTGGATGAGATGATCCAAAGAACTCCACAATGGATCACTGAAATAGATTCTTTGCAGGTGAGAAATCTTCCTGGTAGGCGATGACTTGGCTTTATAGCCGAAAGGGCATAAAAATATCTTCTTGAATCACCAAGCAAGCCCTCCTGAAAAGGTACTTCTTTAAAGTGCTTGATGAAATTCACCCTTTCTCTCACCCATTTTTTCCTTGGTTCTTGATTTGCTCACTTAATGCAGACTCTGGAATCCTTGGTGCTCTCTCTGAAATTAGGTCTCTCTGATGAGGACCAAGGTCTTCACACTTGAACCCCGAGCTACAAATATTCTCTTCTATTGATAATGCAGGCTGTAGAATCCACAGAGCCGACACCAGTCCCAAGTGTCCATGTCACCTTTCCAAAACATCACTTGTGACAGTGACATTCAATTATAATGGTTTCTACAAAGATGATAAGAGGTCTGGAGGCTAAATGCTATGATGAACAGCTAAGGGGTCTAGGTATGTGTAGCCTAAGGAAGAGAAGGCTTAGGAGAGACCCGATAGCCATCTTTCAATACTTGAAGGGCTGTCACAGAGAAAAAGAAGGTTGATTTATTTTCCCTAGCACCTGAGGCCAGGACAAGAAGCAATGAGTGGAAGCTCCTCAGAAGATCCGACCTGGAAATCAGAAGGAATTTCTTGACAGAACAATTAATCAATGGAACAGCTTGCCTCCAGGAGTTGTGGGTGCTCAATCACTGGATGTTTTCAAGAAAAGATTGGACAACCATCTGTCCTGGATGGCCTAAAGAGTCTCACCTTGGGCAGGAAGTTGGACTAGAAGGCCTCCAAGATGACTTCTAGCCCAGTGATTCTACTATTCTATAATGAGCAACAACTGGCTTTGTGATTTGTTGGGTGATCGACAATGAATAATTCCAAGCCAAGGGGAATGGCATATTTACAACCTCCACCCCAAAGTTACTCAGCATTTGCTCTTTCTGCCACAGCAGGGTTAATTTCCTGTGTTAACTCCCAACCTACCTTTTCATCCCCTCCCACTCTTGAATGTTTCCCCAGGCTAGCATTTGCAATAAAGAAATGAACAGGCAGAAAGAATTAAATGAAACCAATACCGCTACCCTCGCAGAGAAAAATCTCTGTGCCAGAATGGATTCTGTCCTGCACTTTATCTATCAGCAGCTTTCCCCCCCCCCCCCTCTGATAATTCGTTCAGCCTCTCCTGTGGGCTGGAGGAATTTTGTCTTCCCGGAGGATCTCATAAATACACGCATGGACCGAAAATATTTTCTCTGCGTATTAATATTACATGGCGAGTGTCTCCAAGAAGGCAGGCGCTCCCCCCTCCTTTCTCTCCTCCCCCTCCACCGACTTCAGATCTCGACTGCAAAATGGCTTCTTAACCCCCCCTCCCCTTTTCTTTTTTCAGCATTCACATCTGTCTGGAATAAAAATTGGAATTTTGAGGGCAGCCCTGTTGGACGGCAGATTGCAGCAAGAGGGAGGAAGACGGTGATAGGCTTTCAATGGGGGGCCTGGAAAGAAAGAAAAAAAAGAAGAAGGAAGAAATGAAACCATTCCCCGGCATTATTTTCTTCAGTTAGCAAAGCAATCGGATTTATGTTTGGTGTCACTGCCTGTCTGAGGCCCCCTTGCCCTGAGACGGAATGGCAGCCAGCAGGGTGGTTAGAAAAGCACTTTCATGAGAGACAGCTTGATTGAACATTGCAGAAATATTTAACTCTCTCGCAGCCTGCCCGGATCGGAGACCGGGTGTGGGAAGCATGTGAATTTCAGTTCATATCCTAGAGATTTACCCGCAAGTCTCCTAAGCAACAGCATTGTGGCTTAGTCACGGTTAGACTGGGCTGAAAGGTATTCTCTGCCAGCTTTAATATATGTACACAGGTAGTCCTTGATTTACAACCATTTCTTTAGGGGCTTTTTGAAGTTAGAATGGTCATGAAAAAGGTGACTTCCCGACTGGCCTTCGTATCTGTCCGTCACAGCATCCCCAAGGCTGCAGGATCAAAATATGGGTGCTTCACATGTTTTTACAATGGTGGTCATGTTCCAGGATCAAAGGATCGCCGTTTGTGACTTTTTCCGTTGGCTTCTGGCAAGCAAAATCAGTAGGAAAGCCAGCTTCGCTTAATGACCTCCTGATTCACTTTACAGCCATGGCAAAGAGGTCACAACAGCCGCCTTGCTTAGCAATGGAAATTCTGGTCCCAACAGTTGTCATAAGCCGAGGACTGCTTGTAGCCCTCTGGACATGCTCCATCTGTACAGATTGAATGAAGCAAAAGGATTTATGAAATTCTTGATGCAGCCAAATATCTCATGCAGCTGTGCTGCTCCACTCCCTTGAAGATGCTGTGAAGGTGTCCGTATGGGGTGTGTGTCACAAAATCAAGAGACTGACCATAATTGTATCATCAAATTACTGTCTTGTCTTTTTCTCTCTCTCCAATCCTCTGAAGGATGTCCCTGGCTCAGCCTGCCTGTTTGAGACACTTTTGTTAAAAGATGGTCATTTCTGCACATGCCTTAAATCAGAGATGGACAACTATGTGGCCCCTTCACAAACTGGGGACTTGAACTCCCAGAATTCCTGAGCCCAGCCATAGTAACTTCGAATTGAGCGAATGCTCAATTTCATAATATTCCATTTTGGAAAACTGTCTTTCCCTTATTGCAATTGAGGGAGGAAATATATATATACAGTATTTCTCCCCAGATGAGAAGAAAGGCAAGGAGTCCATGGTTGGGTGGAGTTGTTGAGATCCTAAGAAGGAAAGTAGGAAAGGCGAGTTGTAAAGCAGTAGATGTCTTGGAATGTTTGCAAGGACAGAAATAGAATCATAAAATCATAGACTCCTAGAGCTGGAAGGGACCTGGGCGGTCTTCTAGTCCAACACTTATCCAAGGCAGGAGTCCTCTTAGACCAGGGATAGGCAACCGTGGCTCTTTTACTGGCTCAGGAATTCTGGGAGTTGAAGTCCACGAGTCATAAAAGAGCCATGGTTGCCTACCCCTGTCTTAGACCATCCTGGACAGAGGGTTGTCCAATCTTTTTCTGGAAAACCTCCAGCGATGGAGCACCCACAAAAATAGATGGAGAGGTATAGGAAATGGTGTATTACTCATGCTTTAATTTCTTTGGCTGAGACTTTCTTAACCTTTTCTGCACTCTGCACAAGTCGCTCACCCTGAGAAGGAACGATGTGACGGATACCTCTGTTTTTTTCCCTTTACTTTTAAACCATCTTGGTTTTCCTAACAGAATTGAGGAGAAACACCAACAGCTTCCCTATTGTTACAATAATGAAAAGCCAGAGTATCTATCTATGTAAAGCCAGAGTAGGGCCTCATTAGCATAGCTTCAGCTTCAGTTATTCAAAGTATTTCCCCTCTGTTCGTATTCATGAATAGGTCTACGATTTCATCTAATTATTGCAGGTTTCTCAAAAATACTTCAGTTTTTTTTTTACAATTTTCTCAAGCCCAGGACACCTATACATTTGTGTGTGTGTGTGTGTGTGTGTATGTGTCATTCTTTTTGTGAACTGAAAAGTCTCAGACAATTGCAAGCATATGAATAGAGTTATTTACTTAAAACCTCTTGCACTCTACTACCTGTTGATCATTGTTACTATATCTGAACTCCTATTTATAGTAATACTAGGGATAGGAGTAGGGTGCATGATACTTCCTAAAAATCGGCAAATGTTAGAATATCAACAGGGCAGAGAGAAAACAAAAGAGAAAGAGAGAAAGAGAGAGGTCTAGTCCAGAAATGCTTTTAAACAGAAGCCTGGGAGATAATGAAAACCAGCCTCCGAGATAACCATATATTTATTGAGTTTGTAATGTATCAAATGTAACAAAAGTAGAGTGTCTGAAGTACTCCATGTGTGGCTCTTTCACACTCTTTGATCACACAATTCTCCTTTTAATTCGGAGGCAGCAGAGCTTAAGTGGGTTCATTGATGTGTTAAGTGTGGAATGTTTTTTTTTGTATTAAATTAAAAAAAAAGAAAGAGAGGAGACGGGAGAGGGAGAGGGAGAAAGTCTCTATTATGTACCCAGAAAAAGACTTCCATGTACTTGTTTATTGAGACAGGAAGTGGGTTTCCCACACAGACAAATGTCCCTGAGCTGCCAAAGAATTGTGTGGGGAAAAGAAACGCAAAGGAAACTCAATTTTCTACCTGGCATCAAATCAGCCTCTAAAGGAAGATGGAGACAATAAACTTGGGTTTAGGCTGAATAATAGCATCTGATTGATTTTAAGGGAAGGGAGGGAGGGAAGCCCCCCCCCTGCTCTTTACCCCCTGTACAAAGAGGAGGCGGGTCCGTGAGCTGCAAAGCTTTGCAATAAATCTCTTTGCAGTTTTGACTAGGGGCTTTGGGGTTTCACCTATTGTTACACACTCCCAAAAGTGTTTTTTTTCTTCTTCTTCTAAAGAAAACTGCAATATGGAACTGTCTTATGATAGCAGGTTTCTCTCCTAGTGACACCCAGATTCCCTTCCCTTCCCTTTCCTTCTTTCCTTCCTTCCTCTCCCACCTCTTCTCGTCTTTTCTCTCCTCCTCAATTCTCTCTTCTCCTAACTGTACAGTACAGCTCTTCCCTGAGCAAGACACAACCAAATTGCTCTTGGCTCTTCCACTCATAAACCTGTGATGAAAAACTGGGCACCAATATCTTTTATCATCTTAGCCTTACATCTCATCTTTCCCAGACTGAGATAAGGTGAAATCGGATTAATGTCCTTCAGTGAAGCAAGAAGAAGCTAATTCCTATCATATTTCCACCAGGTGAAGGTCAGTTCTACAAGGCATCAATGTGACCTCTTTCATGGAAAGAGAGGGGGGAGAGAAAGAGAGAGAGAGAGATGAGAGGGGGGGAGAGAGAGGGGGAGAGAGGGGGGGAGAGAGGGGGAGAGATGAGGGGGAGAGATGAGGGGGAGAGAAAGAAGAGGGAGAGAGGAGAGAAAGAGAGAAGCATTAAAATAAGTTTGCCATGAGAACTTTGGTAGTTGGCAATGTACTAAGATAGAAGATAGTGAATCATCAGAGAGAGGGAGAGAGAGAGGGAGAGAGAGAGAGAGAGAGAGAGAAGCTCTGGATGATTTGATATGTTCATTAATCAGAGAAGACCCCAAAAGATGTTTGTGTCTATACTTGGAGATATGAATGATACCTTTGACTAAGAAAACGTAGTTGGTTCATCATCTAATCGGGACCTGGCAAGGTCAGATCCAGACAAGTTAAAATCATCTCTGCTCTGTATTCTGTCCCCAATGGCATTGTGATTCTGTAGTATCAGTCAATTCCGTTAGCAACTCCAAGGCTGCTGTTGATATTTCAAAATGATTCTAATCTCATTTCAATAATAGCTTCTGTCTCTTTTATTGACATGCATGCCATAACATTCAGGGCTAAATTGACAGTGCTAATAACATCCTCTGTCTCTCCTTTTCCTCTTTCTCTGACTCTTTCTCTTCGGACAAATCTGCATTTTTATTTCCTTTTTTTTTTAGCATTCCTATTGATTGCAAAAGTGAAGGGCTTTCATCTTCTTTGAAAGCATTAGATAATTGGGTACTATAAGCAGTTACTGACATAACTAAGTAGGGTTTGAGCTAGCTGTAGTCTCTCTCTCTCTCTCTCTCTCTCTCTCTCTCTCTCTCTCTCTCTCTCTCTCTCTCTCTCTCTCTCTCTCTCCTTGCAATATAAGCGCATTCATAAGACACAAGTGCGTTGCTCAAAGGATGAAAATCCAGGCAGCCTGGCATCAAGGAGAAGCCACAATGTCTTCTCATGCACCACGATGTCATTGTGTAAATGAAGCGATGAAGCAATTTGGACAAGATGTCATACATTATATTTATCTATCAAATTTATAGACTATCCATCCTTCTTTCAAAGTGACTCTGGGCTATGTATGGTTAAAACGATATCAAAATCTCAATAAAAGGAGGTAGTTAAACGTGGGTAGAATAATTTTAAAGTTAGCAAGGCAGGATGAGGGTCTTCAGGTTTCTAATAAATCCCTCCGTAAACTCCACACAAGTTGGCGGTGCCAGGTTTTCAAACTGTTTTGAAAGTTAAGAGGTGAGTGGGACCTGACTCACCTCTATGGGGAAGATAATCCAAAGGGCTGGGGGGGGGGTAAGACCGGCGGTAGATAAGGCTTTCTTCCTGGATACCACCAGTCAAAATTCTTTCAGTGATGGGGTGTGGAATGGGTGGATGTCATGGAGAGTTATTATGCAGGTCACCTGGCCCCATGCCATGGAGGGTTTTAGAGGTTATGCCATCTTGAAATGGACCCGGAGGCAAACCAGCGCTCAATGCAAGTCATGCTGCAGAGATGTAACATGTGCTGTCTTTAGGCTACACAAAAATTGCTCACACTGTGGCATTCTGCACCAGCTGAACCCTCTGGATACTCTCCAAGGGTAGCCCCATGTAGAGCACATTGCAGTAGTCCAAGTGGGAGATGACCAGGGTGTAAGTGACTGAAAGATCTCTCAATCCAGGAAGGGGTGTATCTGGCGCACAACACCAAGTTGAGCAAAGGTCTTCCTAGCCATGACTGTCACCTGGTCCTTGAAGAGGAACCATGAGTCCATGAGGGGCCCCATATATACTAGATATTAGATGTACATTACTTGCACCCAGCTGCAAGTGGTGGCATCCAACATACAATGAACCCTCTTATCTTCATTGAAATTCAAGATGAGGTGCCAATGGTCCTTCAGGTGAAGCATTAAAGTCCCAAATCCCAAATATTGGGTTATTCTACATGGGTGCTGGGAAAGTTAGTGATCAATTTCTAGGGAGATACACATTTTCTACCTTAGTGGAGGACATTCTTACTAACCTTGATCTAAAATGAGGGCTGGATGAACCCCCATTAGAAGATTTTGCATTTAAAGCACAAAAATCTGAATCTTAACGTATTTCCCCATAATTGGCAAAGTCCGGGCTGTCTTGAAGGACCATCCCAGGGAAGAGAGCATCAGTTTAGTCTCCAAAACACCAGAAAGCAGGACAAAAAGCAATAGGTGGAACCTCATCCAAGGGAGATGCAACCTAGAACTAAGGAGGAATTTCCCAATAGTGAGAACAATTGATCAATGGAACAGCTTGCCTCCTGGAGTTGTGGGTGCTCCATCACTGGAGAAAAGATTGGACAACCATTTGTCCTAGATGCTCTAAGAGCTCTTACCTTGGGCAGGGAGTTGGACTACAAAACCTCCATGGTGTCTATGAGAACCTCCTAGGAGTCTATCACCTGAAGTCTGCTGGACAAACTGTGGTTTGGCCTGGGTGTAAAACCACAAGTTCCCTTGTTTGTGTAAATGAATGTCATTTGCATGGTTGCATCATACAAATGTACAAGATGATTAGGGGACTGGAGGCCAAAGCATATAAGGAAAGGCTGCTGGAATTGGGTATGTCTAGTTTAATGAAGAGAAGGACGAGGGGGGACATGATAGCAGTATTCCAATATCTCAGGGGTTGCCCCAAAGAAGAGGGAGTCAAGCTATTTTCCAAGGCACCTGAGGGCAGGACAAGAAGCAACGGATGGAAACTAATCAAGGAGAGAAGCAACCTAGAACTAAGGAGAAACTTCCTGACAGTTAGAACAATTAACCAGTGGAACAACCTGCCTCCAGAAGTGGTGAATGCTCCAACACTGGAAGTTTTTAAAAAGAGCCTGGACAGCCATTTGTCTGAAATGGTATAGGGTTTCCTGCCTGAGCAGGGGGTTGGACTAGATGACCTCCAAGGTCCCTTCCAACTTTACTATTATTATTATTATTATTATTATTATTATTATTATTATTATTATTATTATTATTATTATTATTATTATTATTATTATTATTACATTCTCAATGCAATTGTGCAACAACAGAAAAGGCAAGCGTTTATATAGGAAAGCCTAGAATTTCATGGACAATTTCCCCGCTCATATATAAAATCAATGGCTTACTGAAGATTGCCACGGGTCCCCACTCTCTTTAGCAAACCTTTGGATTTAATTTTTTTTTTTTTTGAGAACTTCACAAAGAGAAATGTACTCGGGCATCTCCTTCCCGAGTGTGGGAGCCGTTCCACCTGCCTCCCTCCTCCGAGCAGCCTTGATGATAAGAAGGGGCCTGGTCTTCTAACACTTGAAATGCAGCAGTAGATAGCGCAGCCTTGACCCTTTCGGCATTCAGCTGAACAATAGACTAGTTAGCCTTTTCCTGGTATGGATTGGTGGGGCTGGGACCACTTTAATTAGCCTTCAGAAGGTCACAAGGGTCTCCAGCATCCTATCTATAAAAACAAATCCGTTATGAGTACAACCTGTCAACTGCAGAGGAGAGTGTGGTTGCATAAGGCGCAAAAGAGCTGGGATGGAGCTCCACCAGAAGGTGAAGAATCAATGGAGAGAGGAGAAAACTGTAATTGAAAAAGAGAACTAAAAGAAACATGAGGGAGGCCTCCAAAGCAGTGGTGGGATTCAGCCAGTTCGCACCAGTTCGGAAGAACCGGTAGCTAATTTTTTGTTGCCCAGGCCCAGAATGGACTTCCGGAAGTGGCATCCACACAGAGAACCAACTGGTTGTTCACATATTTGAATCCACCACTGCTCCAAAGTATGTATCTACCACAGAAAGTTGAACCCTCTTCAAAATATTAAAATCTAGATCGGTGTTTCTCAACCTTATCAACTCTAGGAGGAGTGGATTTCAACTCCCACAATATGGAATTCTGGCTGTTGAGGCCCACCCATCTTAAAGTTGTTAAGGTTGAGAAAGGCTAAACTGAATGAAAGAAACTAAAGGGTGAAGGACCCACAACCAGAAACATGGAAGCATTTCAGGCAATGCTGACTTCTCTGCCATGCACGAACTAGACCAGGGGTCTTCAAACTTGGCCCTTTTATGACTTGTGGACTTCAACTCCCAGAATTCCTCAGCCAGCATGCCTGGCTGAGGAATTCTGGGAGTTGAAGTCCACAAGTCATAAAAGGGCCAAGTTTGAAGACCCCTGAACTAAACAAAGGGACTGGCACCAGCATGATCGTATGAAAAAAAAGTCAAATAAATAAGTCAGATAAAACCAAGTTACAACAGTTCACGTAGTGACTGTTCCAAGTTACGACGACACTGAAAAAAAGTGATGGCCATTTTTCACACTTGGGACCTTTGAGGCACTCCCTACGATCATGTGATTTCCACTTGGATGCCTGACCACTGACTCCCCTTTGTAACGGTTGCAGTGTCCCACTTTTTGAGACCTTCTAGTGAACAAAGTCAAGGGGGAAGCCAGATTAACTGAACAACTGTGTGACTAATTTAGCAACTGCAGTGATTCACTTAACAAATGTGGCAAGAAAAATTGTAAAATGGGGCAAAACTCTCTCTCTCTTCCCCCCCCTCTCATCTCTCTCCCTCCCTCATCTCTCTCTCTCTTCCTCTCTCCTCTCTCTCTCTTTCCTCTCTCTCTCCTCTCTCCCCCCTTCATCTCTCTCTCTCTCCTCTCTCACTCTATCTCTCTCTCCCTCATCTCTCTCTCCCCTCTCATCTCTCTCTCTCTTCCTCTCTCCTCTCTCCCCCCTTCATCTCTCTCTC